>NC_136901.1:13063770-13156270 GCF_949606895.1 Notothenia rossii
AGATGGCTCTGGGGACGTACTTCCCGGTGCCGGTCTCGCTGAAGAAGGTGGTGAAGGAGTCGTCGGGGCCTTTGGCTACTTTCTCAGCGGGCATGCGGCCGTCCGGCTGGATGCCGTGCTCCAGGCAGTACAGCTCCCAGCAGGTGTTGCCCATCTGGACTCCGGCCTGGCCCACATGGATAGAGATACACTCGCGCTGTGGAGAGGGGGAAAATAAGATTTTTTTATTTTTTTTTAGACATATATCTTTTTTAATTATTTTATTTACTATTGCTATATTATTATTATTATTATTTATGCTAAATATTTGTTTACATGTATCATTATTAATTTATTTTGTTCATTTCAATTCATTATAATTTTATAGAATATCATTCTCTGCATATTGATATTTTTATAAGTAACAATCTTAATACTTTTTCTGCTTAAATTCACAGTAAAACCAGCTTTAAGCAAACACTTCAGTCTAAGCCTGTCTTGACCTGCTGTAAATGACCTTAAGCGCCAACAACGGGCGGAGTCCTGACTTCTTCTACCTCTTGTATATCTTTAATTTATTTACACTCCAACCTGATTTATTAGTATTTCAATCTCCCGGTCTGCATCTGCAAACTTAACAGAAAACTGTCACATTGTCTCATATCCTGTCAGGGATCTAAAAAAAGGCAGCAGTGGGGATCGACAGGCTCTTGTGAAGAGAGTCTGCAGCTCCCACGCCCTCCTGAAGAATTTCTAGTGTCTGGTGAAGGATGGGGGGATGGAGGGTGGAGGCAATGTGTTCATGCAGGCTGAGGGCTGGAACACGTATGCTCTCATCAGTCGGGGAAATGTGGCGTCGGGATGCAACACCGTCTGTCGTGTTAACTAACCTTTCACACGAGGAGATTGAAAGTTGAAAGAAATGTTGGGAGAAGCAGTGTGCAAAAATCTCTATCACAAAACAACCCTTTGGTGTTGAAATCAAATCCATTTCAACTGATTCTTAACTGCTTTGTGTCACTAAGGAGCGTTTACGTGGCCTTAAGGTGAACTAACACTTGTGTGTAATACTAACAATAACTAGTTCCATGTTTCCATAGAGGCTGCAGCTGACCTCTGACCTCATAATGAGAGGGTTTGTTAAATATTTACTTTATTTTTAAATTCCTATGAGGCTTGACAGAGCAACTGGTCATGTTTTTCCAATGCCACTCGCAGAACAATGTGTCCGTCACTAACTCTTCGCTATACAGATTACTTAGTAATATATGAAGTCAGCTTCTATTCAGGAAAGATATCTATGTTTTTCTTAAAACTAAATCGATAAATGGTTAAAAAATGTTCTTCTATTAGTACTTCTAATCCAACAACATCACCATTTGTAAAACTGAAAACTAGGAAAAAACAGTTTTTTTAAGCTTAAACAGTGCACATCAAAAACGTTTTGTCATTGTGTGCTATTGTTTTGTTCCCTTAACCTCCCCTCCCCCTAAGGCAGCTTGTGAGAAAGGGGTCACATGGGAGCTTTTTAGAGTGGAGCTCCCCGCAGACATCTGACATGTTTCCTGCAGCGTATATTATTATTTAAATACAAGCGACTCTACGGTGCATTTACAGCTGTTATAAAGATCATGTTCTGCTTTGATTGGCCATTTTGTAAGCCAGAGGAGTCTGACAGGAAGTGAGGACGTGGGAGTGGTTCTGTTGGTTAATGCTGGGCCTCCGAGGGCTACACTTCCTGGAAATGGCGGCAAAGAGAGTGACTTCCTGTATCATGTCCTGAAACCACGTCACAGTTGACGTTAGGGCTTAAGCATGAGAGGGGAAACACAGTGGAGCATTGTGAGCATATCTTTTATTTTCCACTTGAAAATGAGATACAGGGAGAAGTTTTCTAATGTTTTAACTTGTGTTTTCACACAAAATGCACCCAAACGTTAACATAAATGGATCCAGAATAAAAGATCCTATGAATTTCAATCCAAACCCACCCTATTCTTAGTTTTTAAAAAGGAAGCGACTCTTAAAGACTGGACACCTCCTCTTTTTCCATGTTGTTTCATAAATGGCCCAACGGGAAGTGTCATCAAACCATTTGGGGAACCAGACTTTCCTCACCAAACTTCTTCTATTCCCTCTTCACTTTTCAAACGGCCTGCAAACATTTTCGCCGTTTGTTTAGGGAACAAAGTTTAGAGGAAGTGAAGAGTTAACATAAGACTCTTTTAGTCAATATGTTGATCCATGGCTCCAGGGCTTTGTCATCATGTGCCTGACCTCATGTTTAATCAAAATGTTAGTTGGTTTTCTTTGACTCTGCAGGGAGATAATCTTAAAAGCTAATGCCTTGGAAAGAGCCAGCTTCAGGAATGCAGCAGCTTATCAGAGCGATGGCAGCAGAAATAGACGTGTAAAACACACAGGCGGCCTCTGGAAGCCACATCAGCATTCCCAAAAGCAGCCGGGCAAAAAAGTACGCCCTCCTGAGACAGACATATGGAAACACTTAACCTTTCCTGGAGCCTGGGTACATGTTTCGACTCTTTTAACATGTAAATCACTTTTAAGATAGTGCAGCAAGGGGTTTTGGTAGCAGCATAGTGACACAAAAGTAGAAGAATTTAAGAAATGTAGTCTGATTTAAGACATTTTTCTTAAATCAGGATGTGACAGATTTTGGAGGGAAAGTATACAGTAGCAACAGGAAAAGTAGTATTGTAACTTTTCCCTTCAGAATCTCACTTAAAATACAACAAATGATACTTTTCTTTCGGGTGTAAGTAGTAAAAACAAGGCCTTAATACTCACCATTGTGCTGTTTGGATCGTCCTTAAAGGAGGAGAAGTTGAATACTGCAGAATCTCACAGGAAACCTATAATGAGATCTCTGTGAGTGAAGTGAGGGGAGGACGACACACACACACACTTATATAAATTCACATGGGGGGAGGGGGAGGAGGAGGAGGAGCTCAAAACAGCTGCAGCTTTGTCCTTTTCAAATGGTGTCCCTCCCAGTTTCCTGTTGGACCTTTTCAGAGTAAAAGCAAGGGATTTGCCTCTTGGGGAAAGTGATAAATAACCATCAATAATGATTTATTTGTCTTCATTCTAAGGAACTTGTTCTTAACTCAAGAGGGTGTTTAAGAGAGGAAAATGTTTTGGCAACAAGTTACTTTTTAGATCCAGATTTGATGTGAAAACATTTGATCCTCAAAGGACATGATGCACTTTTGCAGATCAAACTACAGCAATGGTGGTTTTCAGATATGTTAATTAATTAAGGTAGTATTTCCACAATGTACAAGTTCTGCATTCTAAATATTACTTAAGTAAAAGTATAAGAAACGAGTAAAAATACTGTAGGCTCAGAATTAGCAGTACAAAGATGTTTGGGTTATTTTGTTTGTCTTTTTTTTTAGGTTGAAAGACCTTACAGGAACGTTTTAAAGTCCCTTTTGTGACCTATGGAATAAAGCAGAACATTGGACATTGTATGGACTTATACTAAGTATTACATTTACAACAGTCAAGTAATGACGACATCTCTCCAACTCACACAGCTACAACATGTTATAACTTTGTGATGCAAATACCTTCAAAGGACTTTAACAGTTATAACAGACTTGAAACATCGTCATATTAATACTTTAACTTATGTAAAACATGCAAACACTTCTTGCCTCCCTTCACAGTCGAATGTAAACACATAATTCAGATTATAAACGTATTTTACAACAGGAAAGTAGCACTACAAACCGTGGAGGAGCTTCGAAGACACACACAAGCAGGGTGGGTCCCCAAGTTGCATTATGGGAAATGTAGGACCAAGCGTTTTCCGATTTTTTTCTGACGTTGTCAAATCTTTACCAATTCTTACCGTTGTTTTTTAAAATGTGGGTTGCTGTAATTATTTCGAAAATAAAAAAATGTAAAAGAATAAAACATAATAGAAGACATGTTCTTCTTACCAACCAGAAGAATGTACCCTATCTATCAAACTTTTAAAAACATACACTTTTTAATATTATTATTATTATTTAGATATTTGATAGTATTGTAAGTAATTGTGTTTAATTGGACTAGTGCCTTTTTCAATGAGGGTAAATTATATAATATTATTTCCGTGACTCACTTTAAATCGTAATGCAGGTTACAGACACTAGATGGAGAACTTACCATATACTATTGAAATGCTCCTGTGTTGTATTCAGTTGAATATGATGAAGAGCAAACCTCTCCAGTGTCCTGCAATGCAGAGAACTCTAACAACAGGATGGCTTTGAAGGATCAATTTAAAGGAGCAGGTCACAGTTTTAATTCCACTTGGTAGATATATATTTCAACCTTTTAATTGATTTTATTAAAGCAACTTGTACATGCGTTTGCTTGCAATTGTCTTGAATTGTTCAACAACTTTATCCCAAATTAATGTTGGTTTGCGTGCAGAGGGCAGTGTATTATCGTATTTATTCAATTAGAACTAAACACTTTTTAGTTTTAGCAAGCCACTGTTTAAATACCTTTTGTTTAGTATAGGTGAAATATTCCAGTGAGATAAGTTCATAATTCATGTTTATCTTGTTTTATTTGTATTCATAACTTGTTTTGCGATGCTTTGGACTCTGAGCTGCTTTAACAATTACATTTCCCCCTTGTTGGATCAATAAAATGCCACTTTTATCTTCAACTAGTCTTCAAATCAGTGTTTTTTCCAATTCAGCAGCATCATACAGCTGCACTCTAGCTGCTTTATGACTTACGGTATAAGGGGAATGAAGAGTGAAGTGTATTTGGAAAAGCATTTTCACTTTTCAAATGTGTCCCTTCTTCACTGTGTGTGAACTGGAGCTGTCCATCAGTGTTTGCAGGGATGCAGAGCTGCTTGGGACCCTCAGAGGCCGGGGCCCCTCGCACCACGCCCTCGCTCTGGTTGTAAACGTCCTCATAATCCTCAAACAAACCCCTGAGTCCTGCAGCCTATAGAGCCTCAGCCCTCTTCAAACACTCCCTCAGCAATCTCCTCTTTTTGAGAGGAGAGATAGTTTGCGATTACAGATAATGGAGATCTTTTTCAAGTGTTGTGTTTCCACTTCTCCCCTCGGAGGGCCACGGATTATTTTTCTTTACTATCTTCCTCACAGCGCTGAAACTATTTCTCTTTCCCTCTCTTCTCCTGGGAGTTGGAGAGCTTTTGTTCTGCCATACTATTCTGCCATGGCATTTATTTGTAAAAAGAGGCGATAAGTGTTTAGAAAACCACACTGGGTCATTGTATTGCATATTCCAATCATGACTATCCTTAAACAACTAGATCACATTATGGTTAATTTGTTTCTGCTTGTCCAACTTCAGACAACTAATCTTAAAGACATTTAAAAATGTATATTTCAGATCATTTATTTTTTCCCAAGTATGTTTTCATGTAAAACAACATATGAAAATGTTTAAAATATATAAAATTAGAAATGTATATTGTCAATAGATATTTCTTTACGACTTCAGACCTACAAATATTATTGAATTACACATTTCTATCCCTAAAATTGCCAATATTAAATCAGTTGGTTTAGCATAACTTAATAAGCATAATAATCTCACACTCCCAGTAGAACCTGTGTAACTGAAGCCACTTGTTGTTTCATGTTCTAATTGAGTGACACGGTAAATCCCTTCTACACAGGTTAACTTGGATTAACTTGAAATCACTGAGGTGCGTCTCCTGAGATCCTCTGTGTGTTTTCTGTGCTTTGTCTCAGGGAAATAATCCAATCCACTGATTCAAGTGTTTAGACAATGTTAGCAGGGAATGCTAATCGTTGATGTAGCTCAGAGACTCCCTGAAGGGAATGTAACCCATTCCAATAATTCTCTGTTCTCTTTAGATTTAGAGAAAGAGTTGCTAAATGCACCGTTCATCCTGTAGAGATCCTGATTGCTTTCGATAAACTAGTTTATTCGCCTACCATCATCTCAAATAAATACATTTTGAATATACTGATGTAAAACTAAGACTTGCTAGTAAGTAGGGTTGTTAGGAATCCTATATGGAGGAACTATTTATGAATAAGTCTGTTTTTAACATTTCAACAAATGAAACACCTTCAGCATGCTATGATGAATTATTACATTGCTCTAGATAAAAACATGAACTGATTGACAATCATCTCAATATTAAAATAAGTATATTTTAACTTGCCTAATCCCAATATATTTGATGCATGCTTGATAGATGTTTTGATAACCCACTGATGTTTGAGAGGATATGAGTATTGATTTTTGGAAAGTCTTCAATAATGACAGATTCAAATGATTACAGTTTGAAACAAAAAGCTGTTTAAATGTGAATTCTTAGTTCCTGACGGCCGTCACTCACAACAGCTGGGGAGCATTTGATGAGTAATCTTTAATAATCTGTGATGGATTACATGTTGGAAGTAACCGGGGGTCCCTGCCTGTAAATCCGTCTTGATGCCGGGGGTCTCTGGGCTGATGGTGATAAGGGTTAAGCTGTATTGAAGCTGGATGGATGCAGAGATCAAAGTCTCAGAGAAATCCCTCAAATCGTGCTCTCGAGATAAAAAAACTTGTACGGCCACAAACCAGCCGGAGGGGCAGCAGGCTGCGAAATCACCCCCAAAAAACAACCTGCTTCTGGGGCAAGGTGTTGATTCTTTGGGGTCTTTTTATCGGTGCATGTGGTCAACTGTGTGCATTCAGGGAACTAAGGGTTGACTTTGTTCAGCCGTAGAGAGAACATGCAATCGTTTAAAAAATAAGAAATTGAAATATTGACAATTCCAATATCCAAATCAAAGTAAGACAATATTTAACATTTAATTATATTAATTTAACATGAATTATTACATACCTTATAACAGATCCATCTGATCATTAAAAAACAATAAATGTCAAAAAATACTTAAAGGCAAAATATGTCACTTTTTTGCATTGGATTGTCTAAAAATGAATAGACCCGTGTTATATATTTAATTAATTTAGAGTTATTATTAATTAGACGTTTAAGGAGGCATAAAATGGATAAGGAACCTCAAAATCTGCACTTTAGTTAATGTATAAGTTTCTCTCCACCCTTATGGTACTTAATGGAGTCTTTTAACATCTTCAATGTTGCAGTCCTGCTGTGTAATATCTGATATTGTATTGTACTCCCTCTCCAGCTGCCAATCACCACCGTCTGCAGAATAAATTGGACGTTTCTCCGATGCTGCTATCGATTCATTTCTATCTCTGGCCGCCACGCTGCATCATTGAACAGTCTCTGCTATCGATCCGCACGCCTGTTAAAACCTCCTTGGGAACATCATCCTTTTTTTTTTCCCTTATAAGACCTTTTTCAAATCATAAAATCAATTCTTTGTGCCAGACAGAAGATGTCACATTGTTGCAGACAAGGAGTGCAAATCAGCTGGGATGATGTGTAATGATTCCATTTCCCCCTGATGATCTGATTTCACACATTTCACTCTTCTGATTTAAGGAGTGGTTGTTTTCCCAAAGTGGAATTTAATTTACCCACCACATTAGGATGAACAGCAGCTGCTTTTTGACATATTTCTTCTATTTTGGACGTAAGCCCCTGAATTCTGGGGCCTTCTTTAATGCCAGACGTAACCTAAAGGGCTGCAGAAATGTCACGCAGCCAGCGGCCATTGAACGCACCTCGTGCACATGATGCATGAATGATGGCGGCTGGAAGATATTGAGGGGGTGTCTTGACCTTTGACCTTGACATATCTGCATGCAGAAATGCAAATATATAGATTTTCACTCTTCTTACAGCAGTAGTTTCCCTCCAAAATGTCCCTTTCTCATGTCTAAAATGACACAATACAAAACCATGTTCCCCTCTCAAAGTCAGAGACTGATTCATCTTAGATTTTAGGACTCAAACACAACCTCCTTATTTAATGACTTCCACTTGCAATCACTCTGAAAGCCACAAATAACACATAAATAATGATATATTAAATTACCTGCCCTCTCCCATATCAATATTTGAACTTGCAACAGGTCGATGTGACACATTTCCCAGTTAATTATCATCTTATTTACCATAATTATTAGCTGAGGGTTCGCCGAGCTGGTCCCTGTGCTCTTACTCACAATTCTAATTAAAACTCATCAAAACATCATTATTTTTTGCGACAACTTCAAATATAACCAGGAGAAGGAGGAGGATTTGTCATAACTAACACTGGTGTTTTTAGAAATTAAAGGCCTGCATTTAAATATTTGGGAGGTGCGTGGCCCAGTGTGTTAGTGTGCTGGTGTTGGGATCAGGGGAGCAGGTTCAAACCCCACTGCTGTCAGCATGTCGTTGTGTCCCTGAGACACTTCACTCCAAATTGCTCCTGTGGGGATTGCCCACATATTGAGTATGTAAGTCGCTTTGGGTAAAAGCATCTAACATGTAATGTAATGTTTCTTTCTTAAATTAAGGACTAAAATAAAAATACTCAAGTGGATAATCGGGCTCTAATGTCAATTGCAGAATTCTTTTATCCAATTTGAAGCTTGTCAGTGGAGACTTTTAGTGCAGACACAAATTTAAAAAATCATTACATTTATGCTATTTTAAGTCCCAAAAAAGTCACATTTCTTCACTTGCTTAGAAACAGCATCACAGGGAGAAAATGTGAACACTCATTTAACAAAAAAATAAATATATCAAATACCATATAAAATGCCAATCAAATGTATTTCTGGGAGAATTTGGCGCCTACAGTACATTTGGATCCTTGTATTTAATTAATCGACTGAATGGTGTCCGCACACTTTTCAATTAGTGTGCATGTAGACACCTCAGCGTGGCTGGCATCAGCGTCCTAAATCCTCCAGAGGGAAAAACATAAAAAAGGAGAATTAGCGGTCATATGCCAACCAGACTTGTCCCATTATTCATTACAATTAATTGCTTCCCCGTACTCTCTGCATTTCCATTGGACGCTCCTAGCTGCAGAGTGTAATCTGAGCGGAGGACTTAAAGCCGTCATTCAAATCTCTGCGTGACCTTTCAGGAGAAAAGGCTGTTTTTCAGACAGTTAGCAGAAGGCATGGAGAGAGAGTGTGTGTGTGTGTGTGTGTGTGTGTGTGTGAGTGTGTGTGTGTGTGTGTGTGTGTGTGTGTGTGTGTGTGTGTGTGTGTGTGTGTGTGTGTGTGTGTGTGTGAGTGTGAGTGTGTGCATGTGCGTGTGTGTGTGTGTGTGTGTGTGTGTGTGTGCGTGTGTGTGTGTGTGTGTGTGTGTGTGTGTGTGTGCGTGTGTGTGTGTGTGTGTGTGTGTGTGTGTGCGTGTGTGTGTGTGTGTGTGTGTGTGTGTGTGTGTGTGTGCGCTCTTCTATCCTTGTGAGAATCAGTCTGAGTGAGGATATTTTTCACCAGGTGCAACCCGAGCCAGGTCACACCTCCACCTGTGTCATTACAGATCAAAATACACACGTTTATAATTTACAGTAGCTTTTTTTTACAATAAAAGCCAGCAGTGACACAGAACATATATTCATATAATAAGGTTTAAATAAAGAAAAACTTTAAAATGATGCGAAGTCATTGTTATTATGTGTAGCTTACATATGTAATCTGTATTCTGCAGTTTGTATATTTTGTAATTAATTGCTGTAGAAATGTGATCCAAAAAAAAGAAGAAATGATGTGATGTCTTATGAGAAGCTCCAAAACAGCTGCTAAAAAATGTTAATTACACTCTCATCATAATAATATAATACAAGTATGTGTTTCTTAATGTGACATTTTAGAGACTCGACATGCCTTTTGTTTTGGCAAGAAAGCAATATATGTGTATTGCGCAACAAAAAGTGCATAACAGGAAGATAGTACTTGAAATAGCTCTAAAGAAAATGATACAGGTGGTGTAAATGATTCATCGATCATTTAAAAGTGGCAAGGCCTATAAATAAAGTGACAGTAAACACACCCCCCAGCTGTGGAAGAAGCTTACACTAAAAACACAAAGGGCAACAAAGCTTTGCAACCAGATACATTTAATGATATAATGGCTGTTTGACCTGAAGACGCGCTCTCAGGATTCTCTTTGAGCCGGGGATAAAGCTGAAATTTCATCCACAAAAACATCAGCGTGGAAATGTCGTTGGCAGTTTTAAAGGGTCCTGGAGCTGAACCCCACACACACACACCCTCACACACATTTCAAGAAACAGTACAGCAATGGTTCAAACCTGATGGAATGATGTTTTCACTGCATAAGAAAAAGTCCATTTAGAGAAATCTTAATATAAATGAAGGCAATGAGGAAACACTTTTCTTTACAATATAAAACCTTCAACAGCTCACTGCCATGTTGGAGGCGTTCAATTACTGTTTTTATTCTTTATAAATTGGGCTGGGAATTGTTTTTTCTAAATTCCAAAGATGGAAAAGCAACACTGCACATTGACTTTAAAACAAGATTTGAAACCTTTGGAAACGTATCAAAGAAAGTCTGTCTGTCTTTCAACTACTTACTTTAAGTTAAGGTCATACTTAATAAGAGTTCAACACGCTATACTAACCCGCAGAATACATGTCATCAATCTGTTGGTCCATCTAATATCAAACCTGTGAGAAAGCTCAGAAAAAACAACATTTTTAGTTTTCAAAAGAGCCTTTAAATGTGGAAACAAAGCAGCTGTACAATACCTCCGCCTTCTCTTAGTTTGGAAAATAACTGAAACTGGATTTAAACTTTTTGAAGATAAGTCAACCAAACATATTTCATTTTTGACTTAGCAATATGTATCTCCACTTATTCACCTCTCCAACATGGCAGCAACCAGAACTACAAAACAAACAGATTAAATAATATTCTTTATATAACACCTTTTACATTCTTTAACATCATTTCCTGTATTAGTTTAACATGGAGTGTGGCAGAGTGAAAAGTAGGATCAGAACTTAGGCACATCAAGGCACGTATCATACAATCATCAGTTGCACTGCCTAAGATGTTCCTATACATCACAAAAAGATGGATGATGAAACTGTGCTGTTGGTGTCACATTCCACATTAGCATGCAGAGTTACATACACTCAACACAAGCACAAGAAACTGCACTTCAAGCATTGTAAAAATAAAGATTCTGCTTGACATCATTTGGAGAAACATGTTGCTGCATGCACACAAAAATCATTATTCTCACATGCAACATATTTAAATCTCTGTTTCTCTATCTATGAATAAATAATAAAAAATATATGTGGAAAGAACAGCCTCTTTCTCAGTAACGCTCAAGCTGGGAACCCTTTCGTGAGAACCTAAGAATCAGTAGCAGTTTGCTGGTAGTGCAATACAAGGAGGAGGGGACTTCAGAAACATCTCAGAGTGAATGCTTGTAGAAACGAAATATTAAAATGCCCCGTGTGGCTTTATTTTAAAGGTCCTGGTGATTTTTGTATACTTATTATAGGGTCCTTTTAAGCCAAATAAATGTTAATGTCTTCCTGGATACATAATGGTTTTATTAGGAGGTGTGTGGCGCAGTGGGTTGTGCGTCGGTGTTCCGTTGAGCACAGGTTCAAACCCCACTGCAGTCAGCATGTCGTTGTGTCCCTGGGCAAGACACTTCGCCCCAAATTGCTCACAGTATTGAGTATGTAAGTCGCTTTGGATAAAAGCGTCGAACAAGCGACATGTAATGTAATTAAGGTGAGTGCTAACTAACCAGTGCTAAGCTAATATGCAGAAACAATTACCGTGTAAAATAAAGCTTAACAAAGCAGCTGTCCATAATTTTGAAAAATGAAAAGTAAAAAAATCCAGTGTGTGTCGGTACAAAGACAATGTAAAATGATTAAAATACAAGAGTGTTTAAAGACAGTAGAAAACAGATGTGCTGCTGCGTGACATCAGAGGCACCAGATGTTGTGAAAAAAACCACCTTCAGACCGCTCTGCAGGGACGCTTGATTTGCTCACCCCGTGTGCTTGATTGCGTTATTGTCTGTTAAATAGCCCATTTGCATGAGAGCCCCTTTTGGATCAGAATCCCCCCCCGCTCCGGTCCACCGTCACCGGGCCTCGTTTATCCAGCGTCTCCTCCGCAGTCTTCATCAGGATGGCCAGGCGGCTGTCGGACACTTGTCCCTTCTTCACGGCGCTCATGAGCTGAAGAGAAAAGAGCGGGAAAAGGTTAGCTCTTCGTCAGAGAAGAGGTGATAAGAGCCGGATCCCCCCCCCCCCCCCCCAGGACCACCTTCACATGACACCACCTTCTTCTTCTTCATGTGTTAGAGCAGGACTCGGTGGAGACGATTAAGAGGTAAGGTTATCTAAAATATGCCAAAAAAAGCATCAAAGTAAACAAGAGTAGGGTCTAAGCTGTCTTCCCTTCAAAAAGTATTATTATATTGTTTTAAAAAAGATGATTATTCTATGTTTTTCTTAATGTCAATAAACCCCATTAATACCAATATGAAATGAATACATGTAATGTGTGTAAATCCTAAATCCATAAATGAAAGAAAGTAAGAGATGATATTTTAAAGCATACTGATATTTTCTATGCTAGGGCAAGATCTAACATCACATACTAATTATTTCCCAGAATTGCTGTAGTAAATGTTGAATTTCTCTGGGACTATTTTCAGCTGCGGATGGATACACCATTAATAATAATAATTGAATTCCTTACATTTATCATAGCGCTTTTCCAGATGCTCAAAGCAAATACAAATATATGTATACAAATACACATTACACACATATCATATATGTAACGGTCATGTACTGTGGACAGTACCCACAGGAGCAAATTCAGGTGAAGTGTCTTGCCCAAGGACACAACGGCCTGACCATGGGCCTGACCATGGGCCTGACCATGGGCCTGACGCAGTGGCGGCGGGTTTCGAACTGGAGTTCCCCAACGCCACCCTTGGTCTGATGATCAACGCACAGCCAACTGCCCCACTCCGTCCCTTATTAAATCATAAGTCTCCAAAGGACTCTTTACATTAACTATCATTTAGTTTGGCTTGTGTGTGTTATTTTCTACTGCATTCATAATTTGAAAGCCTAAAGATTAATCCAAATGCAAGTATCTGACTTATTTAATTATGTATTTATATTTATTAAGATTTATTTATGTGTGTTCTCAAAGGTTATATTTCATTTCCTAACATGCAAAGGAAAATAATCCATGCATTATTGCTGCTAATAAGCATAACATTAAAGTGTTTTTTTCATGAATCTGGATTTAATTAGTGCAAATTGTAATATGGCCTGCCTAATATTATTGTAATGACATATATCACAGTGCAACCGTGTGGCTTAATACTTTCTTTAAAATATTGTTGCACGAGGTTGATTGTGTTGTTTCGTAGGATTTGTTGACAATAAGAAGAATATATAATATCACCACGTCTTTCCTGGTGCAGCTTTGACACTTCTTGAATGCTTTTTTGTGTTTTTCCCTTCATCCGCCGGAGGACTTAATAAAGTTTCATGTAACTTTATTGTCATGTGAGTATTTGGAGGGCTGGTGAGGCGGTTTCCCATCATCATGTAAAGACTGCTGTTTCAAGTACGTTCAGGTCAGGCATCCACACAGGCACAAACACACATCATCAAATACAGGTCATGCATGGAGGAGGGGGCAACATGAAGGGGCTTCTAGTTAAAAGGCTAATGAAGACTAAATCATGGACTGTCATTAGCCTATATTGACTCCTTCCTGCACTTCGTTATCACGTGAGGAAGTCCTTTATTCCGCCCCGGTCACACTTCAGGCCTCATTACAGGAGACCCTCGTCAGTCGGAGTTCACAGCTTCTCAGGTGGACAACGGCCTTTTCCTTAGCGATAGGATCATTACTGACTATGATTATAGCATGTGTGAGGAGGAACATGTTGTACTCATATTGGAAACGACAAGAGAGAGGGGCTTTAACTGCTACCATTTCCTGAACATAGAAAATATAGAGAAACTGGTTTCTATGACGGTGTGTTGACGTCAAATAGATGCATAAAATGTACATTATATTTGTATAAAACACAACATTTCTGAAGCAGGAGAGCAATTGGAAACAGGTAAAAACAGGAAAATGGCCAGACGTAAAGTAAAAAAAGGTTAAATTAGAAAGAAAAAAAAGGTGTGATTAAATGACCGCCTTCATTTCCTCAACCCTGTTTGCTCAGCTGTTACTGACAGAGGCGTTAGCTCCTCTCATTACTATAATGACCTAACATCATTCAAAGATATGCAGAAATATCCTTCTTGTGTGTGTACAAATGTGTGTACTTTTCCAGTGCAATATAACATGTTTCAAGCTTTTCTTAATCCTGACTCTTTTGTATCAAATATTGATTACATTTAATTATCTTATAGCTGTATACTGGCAGATTTGTATTTATTGTTTTTAAGGGAGATGTGTTTTTTGTGAATATTATTTGCACCCTTGCCATTAATGATTTTTTTAAAGAAAGGATTTTTTCTGCATTTTTAACAGTTAAAAAAAATGGTGGTTAAAGCATGAGGCATTGAAAGATATAGTAAACAGCTTGAATACTGTATATGGAGATATTGTGAACAAATAACGATGCTTTAACTGGCACCAATTGGCAAGAATTGTACACACACTTTTCTCGTGCAAATACACGTTGCAGTATAAACATTTAAATATTTGAGTTCCCGTACCTGCATGAACTCGTCAATCTCCACCTGTCCATTCTTGTTGAGGTCTACCTCATTAAGGATTTCATGGAGTGCGTTTTCACCTATTTGGACATTGATGCTCTGCAGAGGAGGGTAAAAACAAGACGTGGGATCAATAACAGGCAATGAAGACCAAAAGAACAATAAGAAAAAGGCTTTGAAAGAAGACTCACTTCCAAAACCTGCTGGACGTCCACAGTGGTGATGAACCCTTTGCTCTCTTTGTCAAACTTATGGAAACGCTTCTTGTACCTAGCACACAGATGAAACAGCATTTATTAACATGACTTCATCTGGAGGTATAGTATAAAGGTATTCTCTGACTAAGGATGGTGAAATATGACAAAGAACAGATTATGTTACCGGGATTTAAATGTTTGTTTTGTGTCTTTGTTGCTAACGTTTGTGCTACAGTAGTGACTGAACCTCGGGGCGTGGGTTTGGTTTCAAAAGCAGGGGACAGAAAAGCATTTTAAACTGTAAAAATGCCTGTTTGTTAAGCCTTTTGTTCTGAGTGCAGGGTCATATTTAAAGAAGACATATTAATCAGCTTTCCTTATGGCTAAGGACGCAGGAAAGACATTTTACTGGTAAAACATCGTGATGGTGACAGAATGGCCAGCTCCCCTACACAAATGTAATAATGATCATGTGGATCACCGTGGTTACCTGGCTACTTCCTGGGTGTCCAGGTTGATCTCAGTAGTCTTGGTCAGCTGTTCAGCGCGAGACCTGTAACCCATCTCCAGGTACAGAAACTTCCTGGCTGTCTCCAACTCTGCCTGGATTTCACATTAACAAGAAGAAGAAGAAGAAGAAATGTTATCTTAGTTATAATAGCCCACAATGTCAAAATGAACCAAAAGATAAAACATTTGTCTTCGATAACAGTGTGAAATAAGCTATTGGTCGTACTGTCCACATGTTATGCTACAGGGCATGACATAGGACTTCCTGACAATGACAGCTTAAAATAGCTCAACACACACACACACACACACACACACACACACACACACACACACACACACACACACACACACACACACACACACACACACACACACACACACACACACACACACACACACACACACACACACACACACACACACACACACACACACACACACACACACACACACACACACACACACACACACACACACACACACACACACACACACACACCCCCCCCCCCCCCTCTAAAGGGATGATGGGCGGGGACCTCTTCTATTGTGTGCTGAGGGAAAAAGAAACTTCTCCAGGGATTAGAGCATTATGTAAGATGGGTTTCCTGGGGAGGGAAGATTATTACACAACGACACACAATCCCTCAGTCTTCATGTTTCCCCAGATTTGCAGGAAACGTGTTATAAAATACCGTCTTCTTCTCCTCGCTCCAGTCCAGCTCCTTCCCCATGATCTGCACGATGCGAGGGAGCGCTTCGTCGGCCGCCTGCACGTTCAGGAAGCCGAGGCGAGTTCTCCGAGCGATCACATCGGTCGCTGTGCAGGCGTACTCTCTGACCGCATACAGCACCTGAGAGACAGGCCATTTCATGAGGCTCCAGACTTGTAAATGACGTCACAAAGTTTCCTTATATATTAAAATGTGGCATGATTTCATATAGTTTTGTTTTATATGTTACACCAATATGCAGAGAGATAACTACCAATGCGTTGTGACCACATGTGTGGGTTGTTTCTTGTGCCTAGGAGCTAATGTTTGTTCATGTACTGGTACTGCGTATTTTGTTGACGTACTGGTTGACGTCTTTCTTGAAGCTCTGCAGCAGACCGTGACATAAAGTTATTCAGAAAAAGAAGTTCAAAGATTTCAATAATCTCCTTTCACGACAAGTAGACCAACGAGGTATTTGTTTCATGTTTTCATGTGGGCGTCATGTCATATATCTTGTATGTGTAGCACACTATGCTAATGTGTTTGGCTATGTATACATGTTGTTCGTTGGTGTAGTTCTCACCAGAGATGGCAAAAGTACACACATCCTTTACTCGAGTAGAAGTACAGATACTCGTGAAAGTAGAAGTACTGACTAAACTTCTTTACTCAAGTCAAAGTAAAGACTTTGAAATGTACTTCAGTAAAAAGTACCCATAACTAGCAGCTGTTTTAAAGAGTACCTGACCTCCCTTTATATTAATAGAACAATAGTGTCATTGTTAGCTAATGAATGTTTCCATGCTGAACAACGGCAACATGACAACGTTTCCATTGGTCCCTCTTCTTTAGAGAAGACCAGGAAATGATGGATACACGGATCGTGTTCAAATCAATAGGCACGCAATGACTCTAAATAATAATGATCACGAAACACACATTCAAACTAAAGGAACCAGACGGTTTGGAAAATGTAAGAAGTAGAAAGTACAGGTATTTGAGTTCAACATGTAAGAAGTCAAAGTAAATGGAATGTCTCTTTACCTCCGCCTCGATGTAAGGGAACTCAGACACCAGTCTCTTCCCGACAATAGGCCATCTCTGCCCGGTGACCTGAGCCATCTTGGCCACATCGAAGGCTTTCCCTCCGTACGTCGCCGCCAGGTGCTTAGCCACCTGCGCAGAGAGGAACACACCAAATACCATATTTAGACTTTAAATCCATTTTTAAAAACATAGTAGAAAGCATTATACAGTAATGGCGTTACTTGTGCGCTCTCTTCCGGTAACATAAATACAATTAATACACTTTTATGAAACAAAGAAATAACTGTTTGACATTGGATTGTTTTTAATCAATGTAGCGATTGTTAGCTAGATTAATCACGAGAAGAGAGACATTAAGATCTCTGTATATCTTAATCTCAATAAATTACACTTTTCTGGAACAAATGTAAACTAAAGCTCCACTCAACATATTGTTTTATTTAGGATTAGTCTCTATAATGTCCGAAAAGAGTGACAAATGACCCTAAGGGGCTTTTTGAATGTTAAAAAACCCAAACATATTTTATTTTAATATCTCATATAACAAAGGCAAGCAGCATTTGTAAATCTGACATTTTTGCTTTAAAAACTGATTAAGAGTTCAACATAAGAAGAAGTTTTACATTTTATTCATTGCTTATTTATTAAAGGAAGGAAGTCTCTTATGTGTCCTCGAGCTAATTGTTGAATTGTTGTGATTTCCCTTCTCTCACAGTATAAAAATGACAGGTCAACATCGATTCCTCCTCTTCAGAGTTAAGCGATAAGCGTTAGCGCCACTTTGTCGATGAGGTGTCATATGTTTAAAGGAGAGGGCTATTTGCTATTCAGAATGTCGGCTCTCCGACGGTGTGAAAGGGCAAACGCTGTCCAAATATCAACAGTGACCTTTCAGGAATATTTGAGAGAGCGCTTCTAATGAGGAGTAAGTGAACTGTAGGAGTTCCTCTTCTTCTTGAGGAAACAAGGCTCTATTGGCTTTAATGAAAATGCACCACCTAATTATTGGAAAGATGGCGTGTAGCTGATGTAAATCAATGTGCCCTTACTTAGCGCCGCTGATAAATGCTACAGAGTACAGTGCATTTGTCCAGTCTTTTGTGTAGCAGAAATGTCAGCATTGTTGCAGCAGCACAGCTTTAATGTCAGCTCCTCAGAATGTGTCTGTGTTTGTGTCTGTAGCTAGTTAAAGGTCTGCTCTCTCCAGCAGGAAATGTTTTAGTGCGTTCTCCGAGGCACAGCTTAAAGGAAAAGTCAAACATTTTGAGGAGGTATGTTTTACATTTTTATTAATTAAAAGGACCTTTAAAGCTCACATCTTAAACTAAAAAGTTCTTTATGGTGCTTTTGCAGCATGGAAGGTAAGAAAGTACCCATAATCCCGAGCGGCTACTGTCTGAATAAATTAAAACCACTTATTGTAAGTAGTGAACACAGGGATTTTAGCCTTTGCAGACCATTTACATAATAGTGCCCCTTTAACCCATGCTAATTTAACCCAGCGATGTGTGTGTTACCTCATTCTCCAGGCCGTAGTCCTGCACCAGGCGGATATAGAGGGTGGGGGTCCAGCCCTTGCCCCCCTCCAGTGTCAGACCCACAGATTTGCAGGGCGCGGCGGAGAGGCCGTGTGCTTTGATGGCTGCGTCCAGAGTCTCCTCAGCCATCGATCTGTACGTGGTCCACTTCCCGCCTGCACACGAAAACACCCCCACATTAATATGCAAATACACATCTATTCAGATTAGCTCTTTATTAGCGACATCCCACTTTTAACTTGTCTGAAAACTGACCGGCGATGGTGACCAGCCCGCTGTCACTGATGCTGACGATGTGGTTCCTGCAGATGGACTGAGTGTCTTTGGAGTCGGGGTCTGTCACCAGGGGCCGGATGCCGCTCCACGCCGCCAACACGTCTCCTCGCCGCACTGCAGACACAAAAACACAGTTATACAGCTATAATGGTAATGAACGCAACTTACGCTAATCGTGGAAATTGCCCGACATACGATACATACATATGTTAAAGGTCCCCTATTATACTGTTTTTCATCAATGTGTTATAGGCCTCAGATATATAAAAAACATGTCTCTGAAGTGTTTGTCTGAAACTCCAAACAGAGCATTGTAGCATTACCCATAATCCCCTCTTTTTCAGCCCTTTTTCAAAGATGCTGATTCTGTGTCTGTAGCTTAAATGCTAATGAGCTGCTGCTGGCCACGCCCCTCAGCAAAATATTTGGTTAAAAAGAACACAATGGTGCTCTTGGAGGAGATTCAGGTGATAAGGTGTGTGTGTGGGGAGGGGGGGGGGGGGTTACCTTGGTTGGTGATTGGCTAATGGTTACACAAGCCACAAAAACGCTAGGTGGCCAAAATCTGATCAGCTCATTTTCAGACAGGTTTTTATATAAATGGATCAGGATAAAAAGAGAAAGGGTCTTTTTTCCTGAAACTTTCAGAATCTCTTTAACACAGAGGGGGCACATGTTGATGTATAAAAGATTGGATAAGTGGATTTTGCATAATAGGTGACCTTTAATACTATACATTTCTAACATAAAACTTTGGGGTACTTAACATTTCCTGCCAACTAGACTACACAGTGATTTCTGTGACACCTTCAACGTGTTCCTAAACCTGAGGAGTACCTTCTACGTCGGGGCTCAGGTAGTTGCGGATCTCCCTCAGGATGAAGTTGATGTCGTCCTCCCCCGGGATGGGGTGAGCCGTCACGCTGGTGGGGGAGTCGGTCGTCCCAGCTATGGTCATCTTCTCCCAGGGCAGGAAGAAGATGATGCGTCCGTCACTCGTCGCTGGATCCAGAAGACCCATGTTGTCAGGACTGTGGGGGAGGGCAGTTATTAATGAAACATGTCAAAGCTGAATGGCTGCCGACTTCTAGTTCAGTTATTTTCCTCTGAAATGCATTTTATTTGTACATATTTTCTTCTCATCATGGTTATTACAGTATATCCTACATCTTAAAACGTTCTACTATCAAATGTATATACAGTTTATTATGAGCCTATATTCCTGTGTTTGAAGAGTAGATTAAAAATACAATTTATTTTAGAAACAATCTTTATTTCTTCTGTTTTTGTTTTGTTTTTGTCTGAGATGGGAATGTCATCTCCTATAGAGTATATTATTGTTATGTCCATGTTTGTGTCTTTAGCCTGTACAAAATATATTTAAAAAAAAAAAGTTAAATGATTTAGCGGCCCACTTGCAATACCACAGGTTGGGAACCGCTGGTTTATACTATTCAATCTATCCATCCATCTCTCAATCTATCCATCCATCTCTCTATCCATCCAGCTATACATCTATCTCTCTATCCATCCATCTATCTCTCTATACATCCATCCATCTATCCATCCATCCATCTCTCTATCCATCCATCTATCTCTCTATACATCCATCCATCTATCTCTCTATCCATCCATCTATCTCTCTATACATCCATCCATCTATCCATCCATCCATCTCTCTATCCATCCATCTATCTCTCTATACATCCATCCATCTATCTCTCTATCCATCCATCTATCTCTCTATCCATCCATCCATCTATCCATCCATCCATCTCTCTATCCATCCATCCATCTCTCTATCCATCCAGCTATACATCTATCTCTCTATCCATCCATCTATCTCTCTATACATCCATCCATCTATCCATCCATCCATCTCTCTATCCATCCATCCATCTCTCTATCCATCCAGCTATCCATCTATCTCTCTATCCATCCATCTATCTCTCTATACATCCATCCATCTATCCATCCATCCATCTCTCTATCTATCTATCCATCTATCCATCTATCCATCTATCCATCTATCCATCCATCTAAAGCTTGAGACTCCATTATTTCTTAAGATTTTACTTGTATTTTTATCCATTAATGATTTAAATGAATTTAATTGGATGACAGGTATGAGGGTTTTATCATCATTAAGTACATTTAGTAGAAGAAGTAGTCGAAGTACAGAAGGGTTATCATTGCTGTTATATGATATAAGTAGAAGTGTTTAGGAGAGGAAAATAAAAAGGTGGGAATTTGAAGCAAAAAAGGACAGTTTGAGGAGCAAAGACACACAAACGGAAAATCACAGATACGGGGGAGGAAGAGGAGGGCGCAGATGGCGGCAGGAGGAAGACGAGGGAGAAGGAGGAAGAGAATTAGGTGGTTGGCATTTCTGCCGCTGTTCAAAGGGCTCCCGCTCCCTCGGGTTTCGCTCAATAAGCTTCACTGAACTTTAAAAAAGCCTGACTTCAACAAAACCACTCTATTGCACGGCTGTTTCCTCACTGCACAAGATTGTACTATGCATGTAGGTATAGGTCAGATAATGGTTTAGTATTTACTCATAAGAATGAGGTTTAAATATGTACAAGTTCACGCCTTTGAAATACCAACAAAACGTCCTTTTAGGGGGGTTTCTGAGGTACCTGTAGTAGCCGGGGATGACGATGTGCACTCCGGCGCTCGGCTGGCAGATGTTCTTAGTTTCCTGGTTGTCCATCTTCCTCAGAGAGTCTGTGAACGGCCCCGTGGCATTGATCACACACTTGGCCTTCACGTCAAACTCATGTCCTGCAGGGGGGAAACATCCATGGGTTAAAACTAAAAAAAGACAGAGGATAACTCAACAGTTTTACACAGGTGAGAGAAAGTATGAGGACAGATAAGGAAATGTATGTTACAGCAGCAAGAGGAAATAAAACGATTTACATTTGAATATAATAGAAGAGAGCAAGAGTTTCAGAATGATATATTCAAATAGGGCTGAGGAAATACAACAAAAAGCATGACTTCAACTTGATCTAATTGAGAAGAAAATATGGTTTGATCAGTGTCGAACCGTCAGGGCCTTCAAGGTATTCAGAGAATACCCTGGAGCACTCAGATAAAACAAACAAAAGATCAATTTAATTATATAAATAAAATGTATATAAAATGAATAAATGAGAATGGTATCTGTGTTGTTGATCTGTAATATCACAGTGTTACGTTGATTTGTTTGTCCTTCTCGGACCATGCACTACGCATTTCAGTGGTTTTGTGTTCGAAAAGAAAGCAACCAATCAGATCTTGTTCTGGGTCTCTGGGTAGAATATCCTTCAACAAGGTATTCTACATCCTTGATAGAATGCCCTGGCCGTTGCACTGAATGAGAGCGTACGTTTGGACTGACAGTTTGATCAACCAATCATATATTGATTTGTAGCCAATGGGCGTGTTCTTTCAGAGTTTCCCTCGGTTCCAGCGTACTCTAGAAGGCCCTCTAGTTCACTGGCTCGAGACAGAGGATCTAGATACATGCCACGAAGCAATTCATGCAGTTGTATTGTTTTTAACGTTGAAATGGCAACAGGTGAAGATGATGTTGTGGCGGAATTGTTGTGAGTGCCCTTTTCAAGACGACAATTCAGTGAAAAGACGGACATTAAAATGGCGGAGGGTGTGTGTGTGTGTGTCTACAGAAGGTCCAGTTGTGATAGACACGGTTCACCACTGGGTTTTATTATTGATACTTTTAGAAATGTAGGTCAAATAATTCAACGTATTTTTAAGATGAAACACTTGCAGACTTTAAATTCACTATTTATATACAAGACGTTATCTATATTAGTTTAGGAAGGAAGGAATTGTATAACAATACAGACTGTTGAGATCTGTAAATTGCAATTGGACTGTGCAATAACCATAATCCTTTTTATGTGCAATACATCATTTTTTAAGTATCTCAAACCTTAATATGTACTTACCTCATTTGAATGCTGCTACTCCTTTGTTAGCCATGGATGTGTAATTATTTGTCTCTATTTTTAACAGCAATAACTACTTATCATTGCTTTCCTTTTATCTGCTATGTAAGGCATTCTGATTCTGCTAAAAACAAAGAGCCCCCCTGCGTGGCCCACCTGTGATGACGTCCCTGCAGCGGGCCCCGCACACCTTCTCCTTCCCGCTCTGGGGGTCTTTGGTCTTCAGCAGGTGCATCACCTCGGTGTAGTTGGCGACGGCGGCCCCGTAGCGTACCGACGACAGCGCGATGGCCAGGTTCATACGGGCGTCGTTGTGCTGTCCTGAAGGAGAGAGGGGAAGAGATAAAGACGGAGAGTTTTAGGCAGGGGGGGGAATAATACACTTCTTAAGTATACTGTATTGTTTCTAACAAATACTGACGAATGGAAGGAAGAAAAATACATAAAGAGATATATGTACTAACTGATCCAAACCTCATTTCATTCATCTTACTTACATTTCTTAATAAAATGTGATAGTGTTATTTTCATTCATGCTAATTAATCCCTTATAGGTGTGAGAGCTCCTGCCATCAGGAGTTATATATGGTGAGGAGAAGACAAAGCAATAAGAGATTTTAATTGGTCGAAGACAAGCACAGCTCATAGTATATTGTGCAGGTAACTATTGAATATTGCCTTTTCATAAGAGATATTGTGAAATAGAGTGGATATTGTGTGATTTTTGATGCTTCCATGTCTTCTGTTAAGAAAGTGGGCAGAAACCCAACTCAAATCCAAGCTGTTTATTTGACCACATGTGTCTATTGATGTGTATAGATCAGTCCTTAATTGACCAAAAGTAAGCATAGAGTTGAAAAAGAGCGCGTTGGGCCTTCCACTTCCTGCAGTTGGTGGCAGCAGGAGAAATATCTGCTGCTCTCCCCTGCTCTGCACCGCCGGGAGAGAAGGTCAGATTTCCAAATGTCACCGGCGTGATTGTTCCAGACGGCATAATTGGAGAAAAAGACGCCTCATCCCTCCGCTGTCCCCCCCGTCCCCCCCTCAGAGCGGATGATGGTGGCAGGGGGGAGGGCGGGGGAGTGCAAATCAAACATGTGCTGCTTTGCACCGAGAAAATGTTCGTCCTTTTCTCCAGCCTGCAGGAAACGCACTTATATCTAGCCCACTTCTATTTCATACTGAGAGCACAAAGGCAGTGTGTTTATATTCCATACATCTTCTGTTTTGTGTATAAGGCATCAATTACAAGATCTCAAGAAATGCAATCTCTTTCAAACTGGGAATTCTCTTTTATAAATCAACACGACAAAGCTGCAGCTATTTATTTATCCTTTCAAAAAGCAGCAGTGATTTTAACACAGATTTTGACGGAAAGCTCTTTTTGTTTAACTGATTATCACAAAAAAGAGAGCCCTTAAAAGCCTCTTCAAACACATATATATATAAAAAATAAATAAAGCAGCTTCATGCCACGGGGAGGAGAGAGCCTGTCAACACAATGTGTTCGGCACCAGTGGAGATGTGAAGGCCACGGGGCACGGTTTACATCTGAGGCCTAGTTAATGTTCTGTTTGGCTTAATCATCTAATTCCCCCACAATTTCTACAATTTTAAAACTGGACCTTAAAGTAAGATTACAATTTTTATTTTTGTTGCATCGTAAGCTTGTGATGTTACTTATGTCACTTCGTTTATTCAATTGCTCATTTTTTAGCCATGGATGTGAACTTATTTGTCTTTGTGTTATTCTATTATTATTTATGTGTCTTTTCTATATTTAATACGTTACTCTATTATTGAATACCTCTTTAAACCTGCTTAGCCACTTGTTGCTGAACCTTATTACAATTAATTATTAGAATGAATTTCTCTTCTTAAATCATTTCTTTAAATCTTTTTCCTGAGGCTTTCACCGGGAACCAAATTACTGTAAGGTTAAAAAAGGCTTTTCATTCTTTTTTGTCCCATTTATCCAATTCATAAGCATTGGAGAGAAAGCAGTGGAAAAGGGCAAGAAGACTGGGTTTGCTGCTTTGTCCGTGTTTACAGAAAATAAAGAATCAACAAAGGAAGCGGCTATTCTAGATCACTGTCCACACACACCGGGGTCTGTGATCAAAGCACAGAGGCCTCTGCGGGGGAAGGGGGGGGGGGGAGGGCGGGCTCTGACTCTCTGACTCACCGTCGTAGTAGACGATGGCTCCCACCAGCTTGTCCTTCTTCAGCATGGGGAAATGCTCCAAGGCCTTGGCCTTACTGAGGACGTAGCTGCTCTTCAGGCACTGCCCCCCCGCCACCAGGTCGTACATCTTGATCCCCGCCCAGTAGTAAGGCAACTGCCACCATCTTGGAAATGAACAGAGTGAGTAAAGTCACTACATTTGATTAGTTCTTTTCTGCTAGGAGTCTCTCAATCAAAACAATGACAAAAGACCAAGTTTGCTGGTGTTTCCAAGTCACGTCCATATACCATATACCATATATCGAGCCCGATGGTCGATTTCCAATGGCTTAATGTAATTGTTTGCCTGACTGGCCATTGTAATCGGACTCTTTGAAGACCCAAAAAGCCACGGTTTTCTTACATTTCTAATCGGATTGGCAAAAACTTCAGAATTTGTATTGACCGCTGTTCAAATGACAGCGTTGTTTTCCCCAAAAAGTGGGCGGAGCTGTACTTTTTGCCTGGAAGTGACGCATGTGTTACTCTCGTGTATGGGAGTTTGTTGTTTTTCAGTCAGTTTCCTCCAATTAAAATGTATTAAAGGTTTTCATTTTATTCAAGTGGGTTTTTACCAAAAGCTGAATTATCCGCATAGGTCTGCACCTCATGAAAGTAACAGTAAAATGGGTGAAACACTGAGTAAAGCAAATTAAACTTTGTTTTTCTCCCAAAAAAGGACACGGATGATTACAATCCTTCATCTGGAGACAATAAAGAGTTAAAAATGACCATAACAAGGATTACATCTGGATAGAAAGCTATTTAATGACAGCTTCTAGCAGACAACGCTGATGAATGCTCAAAGGGCATAGGACGCCTTTACAGGAGATAAAATTAAACATACTTTGATTCAAATTACATATTTTTCCAGGGATTAAAGGTGTTTGGAGTCCTGACACCTACTTGTAAACAGGAAGCATGATGGGTAGGGGCGCAGAGAGGTGAGGGGCGATCTCCAGGAGGTTGGCTCGCTCACTGAGGGCCTCTTTCACCATCATGTACTGTTCACACAGAGGAAGATGAAGACGGGGAAGAGCAACACAACAGTCTGAAAATGAAGAGTAGGAGGATGAAGAGGAACCTGTTCATAGTCCAGCTGCATGATGGCCTTCTGCAGGTAGCGGACCCCCCCGTGGAGTAGCTTGGTACTCCGACTGCTCGTCCCCGAGGAGAAATCACTTCTCTCTACCAGAGCGGTCTTGAGGTCTGGGAAGAAATGACAAAGTGACTGATTATACAGAAACACACATTTAGTTTGAAGCACATGCTGGATATATATTTACCATTAAAGGTCCCCTATTATGCAAAATGCACTTTTTGATGTCTTTTATACATAAATATGTGTCCCCGGTGTGTCAGGGAACTCACTAAGTGTCTAAAAATCTCTAAAAACGGGGGTACAACGGAGCTGATCCAGATTTGCGTCCGATATGATGTAATATCTGAAATGTGGGCTGGCTTTATGCCCACGGCCCTATCAGAAACGTCGCTATCAGAAACAATGTGTGACGTGTTTTGGACGTAATATGGTCTTTGTTTACATTAGCATCGCTAACACTCAGAGCTAACCTGTACTGGAGAGAGTATGTGTTTAAAAAAGCAGGATATTAAAAAAAGGAACTCACCTTGTGGTAAACCCGCAAGAAAAGAAGCATTTGAGCTCCATACTGTTTCAGAAATAATCCTTGATGTGGTTTGGAACATGATATGGCGTTTAATCACGGCAGCGTTTAGCATTTTTTTTTATTTAAAGCTACGGACCTAGAATCAGCACTTCTCTAACAGGAGGGGTATGAGGCATGGCTACAATGGGTGGTCCGTTTGTTTTTTTGAGCAAAACACTTCATAGACATGTTATTTATATATCTGAGACCTATAATATATGCCTAAGAATAGCATGATAGGAGACCTTCCTTTAATATACATATAGAATTACTTCAGTTCTGACATGCATTTGAACAGTGTTTACAGCAATTACAGTTAAGCTTCTGAGCCAGCTGACATACTGCAGCGGGACCTTTAAAAGCTCTCGTGCCAGCCTTTAATGGTGACTTGAGCTTGAAACCTGTTACATCCCAGGAAAGTGAGGAAGGGGCTTACTGCGTGTGACAGCGTCTAAGGCACATCCGGCCCCCGTGGCCCCTCCCCCGACCACCAGGACGTCAAACTCCTCGGTGTTCTGCAGCGCCGCCAGCTGCGCCTGCCGGGAGGGGAACTCATCGGCGAAGGGGACCCTCAGCTCCGCCTCTGCTGCCACGTGGGCTAACCGAGCCTGGGAGTGACACACACACATTAATGATTCCCTAAATCGTGCAAAGACACTATGTTAATTTCTATTGGAACTATGTTAAATGATCATATAGCAACACTTTCCTTGAGGTGCATAATGAGACATGTGCTCATGCATTATTCATAAACACCTCATAAAATGACATGTGATATAATGCTTGATGACTTGCAATTATTTGAATACATCATGGATTTGACTGTGTCTTTAGATAGTTGTACTGTAATGTAAAATGTGTATGGAAGCCTAGAAGTGTCTTTATTACAGGGATTATTGTTAAACGTTTATTACAGCCCAACTGATGAATATTTTTCATAATATTACTTGCATTTAAAAAGAAAACTCTGAATTGGAAGAAAATTATATTTGTTATTTTGCATGAATAGATAATAAACCATGATGCCTACCAAGCAGTATTTTGAATAGTTAATACTAGCTAGAATATGTAATGCTGCAACTGCTCGAAAATGTATACTTTTGACCCTTTTTGCAGATCATAGTTGCATACTTTTACTTGGTTTGGATGCAATACTACTTGCAAGTATCGTGTAGTACAAATGTGCAGTGTTAGAAGTGAGATTAGAAATCACTCATAACGTCTCATTTCACCTTCAGTTTCCAAGTAAAGTGTTGCTAAAATAATCATAAAACATATTCTTGATGTTATTAGTAGCAAGTTTGCTGAGCGTTATTAACTGCGTGCAGCATGCAGATCAGCAGTGCAAAACCCACAAAACAAACAAAATCACAATCCTTTAAAATCATTCTTTTTCATCGTTTGATTAGCAAAATAATGAATTAAAAACACCGATAAAAGAGAGAAAAACACAGCTCCCCTCGTGTGTGGGGTCTAATGAAATATTCATTCATGTCTCTATTTAGCGGTTGAAGCTAAATGATTGCATCAAGCTGCTTTGAAGCAAGCGGGGTATTTGACTTGCAAATAGTGGAAAGGCGTTTGTAATTTAGCTCTGCGACCGCGAGCGAGACGATGATATAATCATTGTCTGTTTTTGAAGATGCATACAGACAAACAACGCCACAGAATTAAGTGCCAGCGTGCCCCCTGTAATCAAGCTAAGTCAGTGAGTGGCACAGCAAGGCCCATACTAATAGCCAATCGGCCGCTGCGTTGAAAACTTCTCCAAGCCATATGCCCTTGCAACAGGAGACAAGACGGACATTCATCTCATCAGCGGTGCAATTACTGGGATTAGAAAGGCATGCATGATTACAAACTATTGTGAAAATAATTGTGTTTCATCAGGGTCGACTTCTTGCTTACCAATCCATGCTTGGTGGAGAGGACGACGATGGGCAAGAGGAGACATTATCGCAACAGGACACAAAACAAAGTTCACATTAGGGTTTGCACAGTCATATAAAGTCAGGTATGTGGTCGTGAGGAGATGGCGCCAGAAATAGGCCGGCGTGAGTTCAGAAGTCACGGGAATCACAGCTGCTTGTCTGGCCCCGATAGAGCCGTTATGCAATGTGTAGTATGTGTTAACGATGACGTCTCGAGTTTCCAGGCTCCTTGACATTAGGACAAAACTTGTGTCTTTCAAGGACAGCAGTGCTTCCATGGTCACCAGACAGGAAACTTTGAGAGCTTTTTTTTTTTCTCAAATGTTGTCCTTTCTATACTGTCAAGCAGCTAATTGGCTTATAAGAATACAAGTTTGAGAATTAAGTGTTAAACCCCCAAACGTACATCATATCGAATGAATTCAATCAAATCTCACGTAACAAAAACCTCAAAGCTAAGTAAATAACACACTATGTATTGTGTGTTTAACCTTAACACTGAGCTTTTTTACTGGCCATTATGGGCTAAAGTTTTTCTTTAACATAACCGGGAAAACCCAAGTATCTATGAAAATATCTTGATGATAATGACTTAAGGTGAACTTGTGCTACTGATTTTCTTCTAAGTAAGCCTTAGGGTAGTTTTTAACAACTTCATTCAGCCATTGTAGTGTCGACAGCTGAAAACCAGTCTTGGCCCGGCTTCAGGGGCAAACAGTCAAACAGGCCACACCTGATTGGGAATCATAGAGCAAACAATAAAATAATAAAAATACATGTTACACATATGAGGTGGTTTTTCCCATGAGGAGCTTTTACAACACAATGAAAATATGATCTTTTTGTAAGCCGTTAGGGATCCAGTGCCGCCATGCTTTTGATGCTTCCTGATGCAAATCATAAAAAAATGACAACAAGCACATTCCACATCCAGATAGGACATGCCCAGACGGCCGCTCTCTCCCTGCTGGGGCAACTTGTTATACTGTACTGTTGTCATGCACAAAACAGTTCAAACTCTGACTTCAAACTTGACAGTATGGAAAAGCATGCGATGCAGCATATAATAACCGACAGAATTAGATATGTTCTAGGTGCATTTCTCTGGAGCTTACCTGCGTCTTTCTGTACTCGATGAGCTGCGAGAGGCCGAAGACGGTGGCGACCGCCCCCCCGCCGACCATCGCCGTGTGTTTCAGAGCCTTCCTGAACGCCATGGCTCCTGCGGGAGGAAAGGGAAAGTGTAGTGAGGAGTTAGAGCCGGGAGACACTGTTTATGTACCGTGGGGGGGCGGGGATCCAAAACACCTGTGAAGAAGGCGTGGAGAGGCAGAGGAAGGCTGTCTACTTGTGCACTAAATTAGAAGAAACCTTTTTAACTCTGAGCTAGTTTCCATAATAGGATACCAAATGTGTCTACAGCCGCATTCAAATATAGATTAATAATTCATAATAATAATAATTAATAATTCATAGTTTGGTGTAAAAAAATCTGGAAAAAAGTGAATAACTGTCAACTCTAGTTTTGTCCTGAGAACAGCCCAAATAGCAAAGGTAATTAATGAAACGCAGAAAAACATCACATTTGGGAAGCTGGAAAGGACATCCTTTGTGCTTGGAAAAAAGACTTTAATTGTGTCATAATTACCCATTACATAATCAATAATGATCAAGTGTTCGCTTCCTTTCTCGATCATTTTGCTTAATAAAAAACACATTTGGAATGTCTTTCGCTTATTTTTGACATTTGGAAAGCCCACGCGTTGACAGATTACTCAACAATGAAGAGGATTGTTAGCAGCTCCTTCTTTGTAGGACTATGCAGTATAACCTCATGTCATGCCCTACAATCTTATACTGTAAGTCTATGCATGTAGGCGAAATATTAGTTACTCAAATCTAGTAACTAAAAGTTAATATATCAGGGGATATCAAATTCAGATGTGTGGATGTGACGGAAATACACGAGAGGAAACACAACAAGAAAGAGAAGCTCTGAAGCTTTATCTCGCTTAAAATGGACATTTAAAATGTGTATTTGAGTAAAAGTCAGCATACGGTTTCCACCTTTAAACCAGCCGAACAAGATACCATCTCAGCCACAAAAAGCATTTGCATTCCCAACACACTGAGTAAAAGGCTGCAGCAGATTCCAATGCATTTGAATAAAACACAGATGGCACAAATGTCATGAATTAGTTTGGTATACCAACTGACCTATTACAAGTGTTGTAAGTCAATAACAGCACTGAAATAAGTCTCATTTACAGGAAGAGAAATGCACATTAAGATCATGGAATGCATCACCGGTTAGAAGGACTGTGCACCTTTCTTCAGGCAAATTAGCCTCTTTCATTACCTGGGATAAAGATACCAAAAGTAATAAGTAAATAAAAGCATAGCTATAACAACAGCCCTCACTGTGAATACATTTCCAATTTTAGATGTGACAATCGCTATTGTACACTAACAAGAATTTAAAAAAGTACACAAGGTTAAAAGAATGATTAGACACACTTTGATGCCAACGTTCTGTGTTGAAGGTCATAAGATTGATTTAAAGGTCACCTATTATGCAAAATCCACTTTTTCCTAACTTTTACACAAAGACCCCCCCCCCCCCCCCTCTTTTTGTCCTGATCCATCTATACGAAAACCTCTCTGAAAATGAGCAGATCAGATTTTGGCCACTTTGTGATGTCACTTTGCGTTGTTACCCAACCAAGGTAACCCCGCCCATCTTATCACCTGAATCTCCTCTTAGAGCACCATTGTGTTATCAAACCCATGTAATTAAAAGCATATTTATGGCACACCACATGCACACACAGGCTGCTCATTTCTGGAGAACATGACAATAATGACCTTTTGGACCAGGTAGCTTGAGCCACATGCCATGAGAAACGCTGGAGGACTAATGAGTGTGTGACATAACCAGAAAACAAACTGCTCATCCACTTGCCTGTACTCATAATGAGTCAGCAGAGAGGGGGGGGGGGGGGGGGGGGGGGGGGCTTCCTGTGTAATGTGGGCTGGTCAGGCGAGGTCCATTGACATTTTTCACTATTTTTAAAAAGGCCTTTGTAGCCTATTTCCAGAAGGAAATGGGAATCCCCTGGGTAGTATTTATACACCACACACAGTAGGTGTGTGTGGGGGGGGGTATTGATTTATGATGGCAGGTTTGCTGTTATAGTTCCGTTATCTTAGAGGAAGTCAAATACATGTCTGATCTTTGAAGTAAAAGCAATCGTCCTAACAGGCACGAATAAGCGTATTAACAGGTATTTTAATCCAGAATACCTGTTAATAACACAAACCGGAAGGGAGGGGGGAAAAGGCAGTACTCCAAGGGTTTACAATAATCGAAATTGACAGAAAAACATAGCGTGTCTTTAGCCTTAACACCAGAGGAGGAGAGCTTAGGTCTTCATGGTCATACACTCACTAGCAAACCACCAGATGATGCGCTGCCTTTTGGCTCTACGCCAACAAAGCAAAGGGTTAGAAATTCGTCATACATTTTAAAAAGTCCAGAAACACTCCATGATACAACACACATTCCCACTTACAGGATTTCTTGCTTTGTGGCCGATTAAAACTCGCTTGGGGCGATGCAGGGCGGCGACTGAGGACATCGGTTGTTATCCAGAGCGTAGTGTTTGACAGCTACAACCAGGAAGTAGCGAAGCCCGGAGCGACGTAGCGGAGAGCCAATCAGAACACGGCGTTCAGCTACGCTCGTTCAATGGCGTTCTAGTGGAGGCGGGTCCAGTCCGTTGACGTAAAGTAAGGTTAAGATTGCACAACGCAAATTTCCCCTTCATCCTCCTCCTCCTCCTCCAGGATAATAATAAAGAAGGAGAGAAGTGCCACCAGCTGTCGTTTTTACTGTCTTCAGCACAGGAGGCTTAGAAGAAGAAAAAATAATAATTAAAGCCCACAACATAAATATAGGCTGACATTTTAAGAAGTATGTCTCATGTAAACATGCTTGTTTTGAGCTGTAAAATGATGCTCCTCAATTTTAGATTAAAAATAATCTGATGATTATTATACTAATTTAGCATTTTACATAATTTTTTATCAGGTTAAATATGTAAAAAAATATCCTTGTAAATGATCATAGTGCAAGCATTATTTCCTAATGGCATGAACAACATTCTCTGCCCACACTCCAGACCCCACCCCAACCCTGTGGCTCGTGCGTAATAGGGTTTGGCGAAAGCGTGCGCACCACGTAAACAAAAGCACATTGACGGTGCCACTGCCAGCCAGTCTGAGTGGGAGAAGTGAACATTCATTTCCATTTGTCTTCAGACAGAGTGGACTTTATACTGATCCTCAGAAAGCACCACAGCAGAGATGGGGTTACTTCTCACTGTCCTGAACGGCATGGAGCTCTGAGGTGTTGCATGTTCTTCTTTTTCTCGCTATTTTTGGAGAAATAAATGATGCTTGTCAGTTTAAAGCTTTCATGAAATGCTCTCATGGTTAGTTTTTTTTAAGGGGAAAAAGTGGACAATAACATCATCTGGAGAATAAGTAATAACGTAAGGTAATAAAGACTTTTATTAATGCTGTTGTTTATACTGCAAAATATGTGTCTTAAAAGGTCAACATTTTGGAAATGTATTCCTTACTGGCGCGTAATTTATTTCCATTGGACTTTGGCAATAACAACAAAATATCAGAAACAAAATAGTGTATGAACTTTTTCCTCCACTTTAGACTGAATGTATTTGCCCATGTTTGCAGGGGCCATGCCGTGCGTTCAGACCCAGTGCGGCTCCTCTCCACAAGGAGCCAGCCCAGCCTCACAGAGCTCCGGCGGCTGCGACTTCCTCACCCCGGAGTTTGTCAAGTTCAGCATGGACCTTACCAACTGTGAAATATCAGCTGCAACGTCGGGTCCCACTTTTGGCCCTTTGGGGGACACCGGGTACGACGTGAAGCCCCCGTGCCTCTTCCAAATGCCGCTTCAGGGAGAGCATCCGTGCGTAAAAGTGGAGGATGCGCACGGTTGTCCGCGCTATCAGCAGAACCACCTGCAGTCCGAAGATCTGCTCTCCTCCCCGGGATCGGTTTATTATTACCGGCCTCCTTCGCCGCGTACAAACATGACATCCAACTTCCAACACCAACCGGGACACATATGGGAGGACTCCGGATCTCTGTACAGTTTTAGACAAGACTATTTGGCGGCGGCGGCGCACCGGAAAAACACACTTTCCAGGTTCTCGCTGTTTTCCCTTAAACAAGCGCAACACGGAAATCAAAGCTTGCCCACATGCCAAATGAAATTTGACGGGTCTCTCCACGTGTCCATGAACTTGGACGCAACCGGGGCGCACCAGCCTCTGGACAGCCCCGGGATTCTGGGCTCTAGTGCCCACGGAAAGCAGCCCGGATTGGGATTTCCTCACCCGCTGCAGTTTGCGCACAGCCACCACTTTATGGATTATCAGAGCCCTTGTTCTCCCAGCCGAGGGGAGCTGAGCACGGAGGGGCTGTGCGCGGTGTGCGGGGATAACGCAGCCTGCCAGCACTACGGAGTGCGCACCTGCGAAGGCTGCAAGGGTTTCTTCAAGGTTTGTTCACAAAGCAACTTCATTTTAATGCTGAACAATTATTTAAATTTGGATATGTTGCAGGCAACTCACATTTAGTATTCTGGAACGAATGCACACACAATATTGTATTAGTTCTGCCTGAATGTCCCCTAGTGATAGCCTTACAGTTTACGCTTAAATTCCCACTGGGACTCCTGGTTGACCTCCTAAATTGCACTTCCTGATTGAAATGCACGTTTTGATCTCTTGACACACGTACGCGTTAAAGGGGCAAATGTCCTGCATGAAAGTGGCCACCAACGTGCCATGAATAAAAAACGTCCCCTTCCCCTCTCTGAAGGAGATTCCCGGGGCGATTCTCCAAATTATGACTGGCCACGACCCTGTATTTACCCAGACTGCCCTGTCCGCCTGCTGAATGCCTTAAACTGCCTCAAATGGCCCACAGGAGCAAGAGTGCTGCTGTTAATTTTTAAAGGATCATTTAAGGTTTTCACTTTAGCCTTTAGGGAAGCTCCTGGAAAATGAACCAGTTATCAAAGACCCTTACAGAAATATTCCACGTGCCACCAGATTATCATCATCTCGCACATAGGCATGTACAAAGCCTCCTTTGTTGCCTTATAAACCTTTTGAGGACACCATTAGTTCTACAGACACTGATATTGTGATTAAAGCCTGTGAATGTGTCATACAAGATGCCAGCAGCAACTAAGGTCTTTTGGAGTCATTAAAATGAATGGATCTTAGCCAAATCACCCTTAAAAAAGAGGTTCAGAGAAAACGAGTGGATGTAGGTATTTATGCATAATATCACCAGTTTCTTTCTTCATGCAGCGGACCGTACAAAAAAAAGCCAAGTACGTGTGTTTGGCTGCTAAAAGCTGCCTTGTGGACAAACGCAGGAGGAACCGATGTCAATACTGTCGCTTCCAGAAGTGCCTTGTCGTGGGGATGGTCAAAGAAGGTATAAGCTCAATAAAAAAAAACGTCAGGTATTCCTTAATGGTGTTTCAAATGTAACTGAGAAGTTTTCTCTTCATGCTCTGCAGTGGTGAGGACAGACGGTCTGAAAGGTCGTAGGGGTCGCCTGCCGTCTAAACCCAAAACGGTTCCTGAGTCGTCTCTGCCTGTCAGCACCCTCCTGAGCAGCCTCATCAGGGCACATGTGGAGTCCAACCCTCCGCCTTCTTGTCTTGAATACTTCAAAGTAAAGCATACTTTCATTACTTTATCAGGGGCGGTTCTGGGGGGGGGGGGGGGGGGCAACAGGGGCCAGTGCCCCTGTAACACTGACCAGGTAACCCCCTGTGGCCCCCCCTCCAAAAAAAAGGTTACAATATTAGGATTTCTTGGAACTAAATCAAATCAGAGACCCGGATGTACAGTGGAGATGAAACTGTTACATTATATAAAAGCAAATACTGTTTATGTTTTTTTCTTATTAAATTGTCACTTAAATTTACTAAAGCAAATGATTTTACAAAAACAAATACCAATTACTGAATTTTATATTTATTTTACACAATTACTTTATACTGTCTTTGTCTTTTTAATCCGATTTTATTGTGCCCCTCTCGTGAAACAACTGGCCCCAGCCGGGCCCCCCCAGTCAAATTGGTCTAGAACCACCACTGATTTAATACCAATAAGCGAGGTGTTAAACGCCCACAAAACTGCATATCAATAATAATAATATTAATAACAAACTTTATTTGTATAGCACCTTTCATGCACAAAGCATTCCAAAGTGCTTTACAGAACAAGAAGAAAACATAACAACAATATTAAAATAAATACAGAACAAGATAAACATCAACAGTGATCCTAATGAAATTCCCTTGAAGTAAAGCTGACAAGAAATTAAAAAGGTTACATTTAAAAAAGAAAATAAAAAATGTAACATAAAAGCAGAACAGAAAAAATACAGTCAAACATGGACAATGAGTGAGAATTGAAAGTTAACCCAAACTAAAGGCCATACTCAAAAGATAGGTTTTGAATTTGCCGTTCTATAGAGTCCTGATTGATGTGACCTTTCCCACAGTTCAAGGAGAGTCCACCAGGAGAGGACGCTCAGCATGTGCGGCAGTTTTATGACCTGCTGACCCGATCCATGGATGTGATTCGAGGTTGGGCGCAGAAGATCCCAGGCTTCACCTCCCTTCCCAAACACGACCAAGACCTCCTGTTCTACTCCGCTTTCCTGGAGCTCTTTGTGTTACGACTGTCATACAGGTAAAGAGAAAGCATGATTCCTCTTTTCTTTGGCACCAATGAGCTCTAAAAAGGACCTTTAAGGAAGTGTTACTGGGGCCTTAAGGAGTTGTTTTGCTGTTTCAGATCCAGAGGTGGGAAGTAGTGGAGTACAAATTACTGTACTTAAGTACATTTTCCTGGTGTCAATACTTTACTCCACTACTTATTTTTCATACGACTTTTTACTTCTTACATTTTTAACAGGCTTTAGTTTGAATGTGTGTTTGGTGGCGTGATCATTATTATTTAGAGTCATTGCGTGCCTATTGATTTGAACACGATCCGTGTATCCATCATTTCCTGGTCTTCTCTAAAGAAGAGGGACCAATGAAAACGTTGTCATGTTGCCGTTGTTCAGCATGGAAACATTCATTAGCTAACAATGACATTATTGTTCTATTAATATAAAGGGAGGTCAGGTACTCTTTAAAACAGCTGCTAGTTATGGGTACTTTTTACAGAAGTACATTTCAAAGCCTCTTCTTCTTTAGTAAAGATATTTAGTCAGTACTTCTACTTTCACCAGAGTATTTTTAAACACGAGTATCTGTACTTCTACTTGAGTAAAGGATGTGTGTACTTTTGCCACCTCTGTTCAGATCCAACCCGGAGGAAGGGGAGCTGATGTTCTGCGACGGCTCCGTGTGGCACCGGCTGCAGTGCCTGAGGGGTTTCGGGGAGTGGATCGACACCATCGTTGAATTCTCCTCTAACCTCCAGAGGATGAACCTGAACGTGTCCACATTCTCCTGCTTATGCACCCTGGCTCTGGTCACCGGTGAGATGCTAAAATTCACTTTTGTTTGCCCACTTACGCACGTTATTAGTCTTTAAATGTGTACGAAGTTAGAACTGGTATCATCATAAACTCATCTCTCTACATGTGGATGATGCAGAGAGGTTTAAGGGGCTGGACATCATGTAGGATAAACCAGAACTGAATATACAGATTTAAGAAACTACCTACTTCCTGTGAATATGATTTTTGTTAGACATATTTGTTTAAAAATAGTTTTCATTAAAAGTTGGAAAACTATAACAAACATTAGTTACAGTTGTATTTGTATTGTAGGAAAATACATTCAGTCTAAAGTGGAGGGAAAAGGTCATACACTTTTTTGTATCTGATATTATTTTTTGCAGCAAAGAATACATTTGTCTTAGTTATCTTTTCTTTAACTATTGTACGTATTTGAAAAATTAAAATAATACATATGAGAGTAATGAGGTGAAAGGGCTATAGTGTAAAAAATGAATGACTTTTGTAACGCTCGATAAAAATGATTAGGTGGAAAAATAAATAATCCTCAAACTACGAAATATTAAAAGTAAAAAATAAACTGTTGAATGGAATTATTTCACAATAAAGCGTTTAAAAATTAGGCAAGATCTTCCAAACATTTGGGAAAATAATGAAGATTTCACTGTCTCGTGCTCAGTTGTGTTCACGGTCTGTTTTTCTGACCTGTGTTTTTCGGAAGCAGAGCGGCACGGGCTGAAGGAGCCTCAGAAGGTGGAGGAGCTGCAGAACAGAATAATCAAATGTTTGCAGGACGCAGACTCAGACTGCTGCTCCAACCGTTTGTCCAGACTTTTGGAAAAACTGCGAGAACTCCGCACTCTGTGCATCCAAGGCCTGCAGAGGATTTTCTATTTGAAGCTGGAGGATTTGGTGCCGCCGCCTGCAATAATAGACAAGTTATTCCTGGACACGTTGCCGTTTTAGAGACACGAGAGAATACACAGGGGGACGTTTGCTCCTTCTACACTTCTTTGGATTTCATTCCAACAGTTTGAAAATCTGTGCACTGCATAAAAAGACATTTTAAAAGTCTGATATTGAGTTGTTAAATTGCATTTTTCTGTTAAAATGAGACTGAAAACTAATTTATTTCAACACCTTGGATTATGAAGGAGACATGTATTCAAGGAAACATGAATTTAGTCTTTAATTTAAATTATTATCTTATTTTGCAATGTGATTTGAACTGCTTGTCAGGCCAACGCTATTGACTGTAATTGTATTATAGGTTTTACACTCTTATGAAGAGGCAGTTTTTATACAAGAAATGTGTTTCCAATATTGTTTTTCATCACACATTAGTCATATAGTGATTAATATAATAACAGTAATGTTCAGTAGTCCATCATGGTCTGGTGTTCTTAGATTAAAGTGTCATTGTCCATGTTTTAATAAAGAAATGATCATTACTTCTGCGGCTGCTCGACTTTTCTTTCTCTAACTTAATTTCTGTATTTTATTTTAAACAAATTCCAAGATTTTTAACTATCATCAATATCCATGTTGCAAATCTCAAGTTTCAATGTTTAAATGGATGTTTATAATGGGTTCAGTGCAGTGAGGTATTGGCGAACCACTTTATGGGATGGAATAATGGCTCCCACCTTTCCAAACCTCCTCTGGTGGAATAAAAGGGCATTTCTTAAAGGTGTGCTGACATTTACCCGGGTCAGTCCCAGGCTTTGTGTGGACAGGAAGCTCTTTCAGCTGCGTTTCAATGGACACCTGTCAATCAGCACAAACAAGGAGGAAGAGGATTATTAACAACCATACTGCAAACACTACTTTGATTTAAATCACCATGACTGTTCAATAGATACAAGACCGTCTCTAAACAACTTAAAGGTCCCCTATTATACAGTTTTTCATCAATATATTATAGGTCTCTGATTGTCTGAAACCCCAAACAGATCATGCATTGCAGCATCCCATAATCCCCTCTGTTTCAGCCCTGTTTCCAAAGTGCTGATTCTCTGTTGTTGATTGGCTAATGGTTACACAAGCCAAAAAAACTTTATGACATCATAAAGTGGCCAAAAGCTGATCAGCAGGTTTCTATGGTTCAGGACAAAAAGAGAGAATCTTTTTTCCTGAAACTTTCAGAGTCTCTTTACGCAGAGTTTAATGTATAAAAAAAAGTGTATTTCGCATAATAGGTGACCTTTAAATATATAATGTAGTGTTATTTACGCATCATTCAGACACAATTGGCCTACCTCAGTCAGTTGATGACTTCATATAAGTCTCCTTGGAGTGTTTCCTCCCCTCAAAGGGAGTCACTTGGTGAAGATTTCCCCACAGTCGATTGATCTTGCTCCCCTGATTCATCACAAAGTCGCTCTAAGCTGTGAGGAGGAGGAAGAGGAGGAGGAAGAGGAGCCAGGGGCCAGACGTGATATTTCCGTCTGTCGGTGTGTGTGACCTGCCCTTTCCATCGCCTCCCTGCTCAGGATTCCTTTTGTTTTTCCTCCTGAGAGAAGACAAAATACATACTTGATTTTAAACAGTGAAGGTCAAAGAGTGCCTGCAGGGTGTGATCTGGAAGTCCTTCCTGTGCCCTTTGACCCCCGGAAGCTCTCAAGCTGCAGCTCATGCTCACTTGTGTGTGAAGGATGACATTTACTTCTATTCAAATTAACCGGAAATGTATGCATTCATAAGAAAAACATGCATACTTTTCCATTTCTAATGGCTTTGTTCCTTCAGCAACCTGAACGACCTGGAGCACACTGTCCAGAGGAAGCCAAGCTGGTAGATATTACACAGAAGACTTTAGGCTATTATTCTTGTTATAGCACCAAATAACAATACTGTGATAAACAGATAATTGTCCTTTTAGACATTAACCAATCTCAGTTTATTATTATAAATATATATATTGCTCCGACTTCCGGTACCTGCATCAGGGATTACTGGAAATTAACCAAAACACTCGTATTAATGTTGGGTCTCGATAGATGGCAGTTGAGTCAAGATTTCCGCCTTTTTTAACTCCGAAATTAGGTTTAATATTGTGTAAAGGACGTCTATTGACCATACATTTCCAAAAACAAGAGTAAAACATATGGTAATAAATCAGAATAATTGGCTTAAAGGTGCAACACATGTTTGGGTGATTATGTATACTGTAATCTATAGAGAACAAGTTGCACAGTTGATAGGAAGACTACACACAGGTTAATACGAATATTTTTACATTGCTTATTTCAATTGTAGTCTTAACTCTACTATGATAACCCTGCATCAAACTAACTGCTGTGTTCCTGGGCCGGATGCTCCAGATCTGGATTCTTCGGAGTGGACAGCAGAGGGCGCCGCAGCTGAGGGAGAATCACAGTTAATTAAAATCTGGTATTCAGTTTAAAATGTCGAAAGTATATATTAATATATGATCAAAATAATAGATAAATTCCTATTATAGCATTTTGAAAATATCACAACAATTCAGGGTATGAGAATGTTAAAATATCAGGAATTTAAATCATAGTATAGTACATCACAAAAAATATATAAAAAGCAAAGTGATACTTTAAAAAGACATTCAAAAGTCTATAAAAAACCTGAAATGTAATTGAATAGTTTTTAGTGACAAAAATTCATCGCATAGCATGAATGAAAAAATAAACCAAAATATAACCATTTCAATGTATTAAAAGAAATGTATCTGTGTGTATACAAATATATATTTATTGTGTTAAATGTTTAAAATTGGTTTATTTTGTACAATTTAAAAACAACAATAAAAACCTGAGCTTGCTTTTACCATTTGTTTATTCTTTGCACACATTGAAATTACAGTTTTCTTACCATTATAATACATATAACAAATATCCACAACATATCAAAAGTAATTGCTGAATGAAAGTGGTTAAGAAAATAAGAGCACCTCTCAATATATCCACCCAGAAACCTAATCATAGTAAGGTTGCCCATGACGACAGGTAAGGTATCAATAGACTGGAATGCGCTGCTATTGATCAGCAGAGTTGACAAGAACCAATGATATCGTACAATTGTACTTTGTTGATATTGTACAATTCAAATGTTCAATTAAAAAATAACTTTAATCTAGTCGGATCAGAAAGTTGAGGAATAGGTTGTGCAACATTATATCAAATAAAAAGTCATCCAAAATGATAATTTGAAAATGTTCATGAATTATAATGTATTATTTGGTTGACTAGATATTGTAGGAATTCTAGGATCAAAGACTGAAAGCCAAATAAATGATAAGGTGCGCTTTGGGAGCAGTAGGGCCATGCTATGAGAGATAAATCAGGCTAAAAAAAATTACTAATCCGCATTGAAATTGTACAATTATTAAGTAATACCAGAAATGATTTGCGATCATGCGTCACATTAGAGCTGGGTTCAAGAAGCCTTGGAGTCTCCATTGTCCTCTCTGGGTTTTCTGTTCAAGGCACCTCAGTCCTGTTGTTGATGCTGTCAACAAACAAACACCAACGTTGTGTCTGTACACTGTATGTCACGCACTGTGAACATGAATTCCCACCATGTAGCATTTTCTCAAATTGCACATGTCAAATGCCGTGGGGTGACTATTAGCCGTTAGCTAGCTAGCTCTCGAGCAACAACATAGTACCAAATCATTCCAGACTGCTCAATTAGCCCTATACAATGAATTCTTGCTTCTTTTTGACACCATTATAGTGGTACGTTACTTCGGAAAAATAACAATGTGTAGCACTTTTATTCGTAGTGCTGTTTTTTTTACCGTAGCAACCGCACAGTATCTAGTATCAACTTTTTGGGTGTACAAGGTACACATTTTGCCATACTATTGGGACACACGTATGTGCTCAAAACAGCAAATGTAAGTACAGAAAAATGCACAAAGCTCTGTTGAGCCCATGTTAGAATCTATGGCAGAACGGCACACTGGCACTTCAATGGCTAATCCACATGATCACTTGGGTGGAACAAATAAGGCAAGGGCATGCACATGGTCACACACACATATACATTTTCTGTTATCAAAGACAAACTTGTACCTCTGAGATGATATGAAAAACGTTCATATCATTTTTGTTTCTTTACAATAAGCTGTACAACTTTCCCCATCATATCAAATAATGAACATCACCAAGATTGGAGATACCATTGCACTTGACAACAACAATACACACGCACACACACACACTGATAGGAGTTATTCTACTACACTTAATATTTAAACCCCAACATTTTTGCTACTCAACTGTCCAGTGTCCAGCTGAGTTAGCATCAACACGCACCCATATGCATCTATATTGAAAGGACTGGGAGTTACAACATTAAAGATTGTTTTTCAGCTTCAGTCAACTTAATCTCTTGATATCTTGGTGCTTTTCAGTCACATCATATTAATAAAAAAATACAATACTTATATTAACCCAAGGCCAGTATTTTGGCTATTGACAAACAGACACGACTGCACAGTTTGGCCAAGAGACTTAACATTAAGAGCACAACTACAGGAAAGGAGACAAGTGATCACAGAGGTCAAACAACTAACTGTTTTCAGATAAGGTCATATACAGCATAACACTATACAACTATAGTTCAAAAGAACACTAACTCAGGAATACATGTTTTTATTTGACATGGAACGCAATGCTTTAGATGAGCTGGGATCGGAGACAGATGGCAGAAAAGGAGCTATTTGATTTAAGGCTTTGGGAACGGAATGAAGAGGCACCACTCAACAACTGCAGGAACACTTTTTGGTAGGGAATTACACCTAATGAAATGATTGTAAGAAACAAGTGAACATGGAGCGTTTGGAATCACTACCTTAAGCTACATTAACACACACTAGTGCAGTAACGACACCCAGTAAGCAAAGGCTGCAAGGCAAAGAGTTTTGGCCCTTGGGTTTGAGTTTGACTTGACGTCACACTTCTCGGTCTGATCGGTCAAGTCTTAAACTTTGTGATTAAAGTCCTAAAGAACTGCTTTCTGTCATGCTCAAATAACCTGATGGTGGCTCTCTAATTAATCAAATGTGTATTATATATCATATAATATATATAATCTGTATTTAGCAGACTGTTACAGCTGAGCTTATGGCTAATATCAATGTAATACTTAATAATGTATTTAGTCTGGTCATTTCAGAAAACACCTTATCACAGGTCTGAGGGGATAATGTATGAACAATACTTAAAAATAGCCCCCATACTGTGGCAGCAAAAAAATCCCTATCAAGCATTTGTGGTTATATAAAAAAGTGCATGTGTGTGTTATTTAAGTGCACGTCTTGTTGTGGTTTACCCATGACTAAGAGACCATTATGACCAGATACCCTTATACAGCTTAAACTAACTTCATCAGTGGCATAAGCATTAACCAAAAGTCAACAGGGCGTCAAATGATATCGATATTGAGCAACCAGACATGCCAACATTAATTACACTGTAATCTGAGTTTTTTTTATTTGAACTGTATTGTCATATCTTAGATATTTTATTTTATTTAAGTGTATTTGAAGTGTACCAAGTATTATGTTCGTAACCTGTATTTAAATGAGGCTTTGTAATTATTTGAGTGACCGAGATCATGTAAGTGGACTATGTATTAATTTATTGAGCAGTACTTAAATCATGTTTTTAAATTGTTTGACCGATAGAGATCATGAAATGTTATTATTTTTATTGATTGTTATGAACCTGTCTGAGGACCACAGATGGAAATTAGCTATTAGCTATAATCTGGCATATTGCATCTCTTGTCTTTGCTGAGAATAATGTTTTTGTAAATAAAAAATTGTGTAAAGGAATATGCAGTTCTACGGAAAAAAAACATTTGGGATGTGACCAAAATTCTGACTTTAATCTCAGAATTTTTAGAAAAAAGTCAGAATTTAAATTAACCTGAGACGTTCACGCACCTCCGTAATCTTTAAGTGTGGCATCATAACGGAGAGGCCGTTTGGTTTTCTGAGTCTGCACCTAAAAATGAGGATGTATCGACCTGACTACAGGTGTCCAACTGCTATTCATCTGTGTATAGAAGTTAAACATGATCGGGCGGGCCAGAGACCCCTAAATACAATATAAACACAAACATGTAGGTTGGTTGGGAGGGCTGGAAGACAGAGCTGTAGGCGTGTGAGACTCACCATGCATTCACACTGGAACACAACCAATATTTTTTACTTGATTTAAGCCAAGGAAGATAAACTGATCCTGGTACAACAGTTAAAAAGTGTGCTAGCCTGAATTGTATCTTCATTTTCATCTAGGGAGGAGGATACATGTGAAACTTTTTGGAGATATTTCTCTCTCTTTTTTTCTATTCGTGACCAAAATGAAGGATATCGCCTGTTAATATCTGCTGTGAGTTTATTCAAAGTGGTTATTTCTGTATATCTATATAATCTTGTTTTTGGTTTGTTCATGATTACTGTTACTTCATGAGGCTGAATGACAGACAGCAGAAAGAATATACGACTCGCCACTTTGAAGTTGAATCAGCGTCTCCAAATTCCTGTCATACCAAAGTGAGCCAGTTGAAGTGTGTGCTATAACACGTTTATTGTAAGAGTTATTTGCCTGCAGTCTAATATTTCTCCTATATCCATCTTAGTGCCTCGAGTCACATCGAAATGGAGGCTCTCTGTATAAAGACAATGCTAATCAGAATGTAGAGAATGGTGTGAGCAGAATGAATTTTCAGAGTGTCAACTGTTTTGATGGACTGACTGTAAGAGAGCCTGCAGGATGGAAGGTGGAGGGGGGGAGGGGTTTAGGTGAAGACCAGGTGCTGTTGGTCCAGCAGGATTCTGGTGAAGTTGTTGATTGGCCCAATGGCACTGAGTGACATAGCGTTGTCCCGCCCCCAGAGCAGGTTAGGCCCAAACACCACAGCCAGGTTACTGTTGGTCATCTTGTTCACCTCACTGTTGGCTGACACCTGAACACACACACACACACACACACACACACACACACACACACACACACACACACACACACACACACACACACACACACACACACACACACACACACACACACACACACACACACACACACACACACACACACACACACACACACACACACACACACACACACACACACACACACACACACACACACACACACACACACACACACACACACACACACACACACACACACACACACACACACACACACACACACACACACACACACACACACACACACACACACACACACACGTGTTACTGGTGATTACAGACCAGCTGCTGATATTCTGAAATACAGTAGGTGTGTTCCATCAGCTGTACCTGGGCCAGGAATGAGATGAGGTACCGCAGTGACACGTTGTTCTCCTCTGGCAGAGACTCCATCAGGGTCTTCAGCTGCTCCACCTGGCTGTCAGTGGGTACAGCTGAACACAACACAAGCACCAATCAGAGCTCAGGACAATGGAGGGAGCATGGAGACAGTGGCAGCGATACATATTCCAGATAGAAAGAAGCTGTCACAGCAGCATGTTGACAGTTAATCTTCAGGAATGGCAACATGACTTAAATAATAGAATAAAAAAATACAAATAAAATAAATATAAACCTAAAAAAATTCCCAAAAAAGGATAATCAGGAAACACAGTGGAAGCTGCTGCAACAGGCTGCCATCTCCTTTGTCTGATTGGGCTTCTGTACACTCTTAGACTTAGTTTTCATTTCAAACCACCTCTGTATAATATTAAGCCTGCTTCTCAGGTCTGTTTACTTTCTATTTATTATTATTAAATGTTTTTTTCTATTGTTGGAGCACTTAATAGAATGATCTGTCAATCAAACTGTATTATCAATACTATGTGACTCCAACTAAAGAGTAAACAAATTAATTAAAAAACAGGGTTACTATATGTGTAGACTTTACATATATATATATATATATATATATATATATATACGGTATTTATATATAAATCTATATATGCAAAGTCTTTGCAGGGGTATGAATCTGAATCTTTGATCAAATCTTGATTACTATCAAATGTAGAAGTACTGCAAGTACTTTTCTGTAATGAAAATATTATATTGGCGCAGAATTGACAATCCAAAATGCAATAGTCATAACTAAAGTGAAGGAACCTGATAGGGATAACACTGATCCTGCTACCTCATACTTCAAAGTTGTAAAGTTGATATTATTTGTTTTTGAAAATTATAGTTTCCATCTAATTATAGTTTCCATCTAATTCCAGCAGAATGAGATTCCTAGAAACTCTGACGCTGAAATGAAAACGAGTGTAATTCCAACATACAGCTGAAGTTGACGATGTCGTTGTAGAGCTGGTAGGTGAGGAGGGGCTCAGGCAGCTCCCTCAGGAACGTCTTCAGGATCACAGCAGCCAAGTGGACATCTTCCATCTCTCTGAAATTCACTGTTGCCCCTAGAAAACACACAAACACACATCACCGCTGAGTCCATCCTAACTCCAAATACACTGCACTCATCACTAGTGGTTTTTCTGCGCTTCATACACCCATGAGTCTTCACCACACTTTACCACTTCCCCTGTAGACGGGAAGTTAAAAGGCACTTCCTTGTTGCACAAACACAGTGAGAGGAATAGAATGTAACCAGGTCATTGATCATACCCGAGTTGTACTGGAGCTGTGTCTCCTTTACCAACGTCACGTTAGCAGAACGTCTGAAGATCCCTTCGATCTCCAAACCTAACGGAGACAAAGACATTCATTACTGAGGACAAAGGGATCAATTATGTGTCTCTAAATTGAGCAACAGAAGAAGAGTTACCTTGCTCTGAAAGGAAGTTGATGGTGTCTCTCATCACCACGGGGACTGGATCCTCATCTGAACTCCTTTGTTTGAGTCTGACATACAAACATGTACCATACAGTTCATTATTGAAAGTATAGACTAGGTCTTTAATACAGCAACCATCATTCATTTAGCATTGAGAGTAAAGAAGTATCCCAGCAGAGAGTTGCTTAAAGGGAAGTACCTAATATCAGTATATCTAACACACACACAGCAGCGGAGATGTGGTCACTTACATTGCAAGCGGCACCCCAAACACCTGGTTGGGGAGGGGGGGGCTATGAAGAGGAGACACGGGGGGCTCAGCGCCTGATTTCAGAGACGCTCTCAACTTGTTGTCGTACCTTGCACAGAAACAAACCAAAAGATCATTTATGGCTCAGGATGGGATATAGAATTGAAAGTAGAGACAGTGACGTGATCAAACAAATGACTTCAGAACCATCAATGTGTGAACCCTGCACACATTGATGGTTCTGAAGTCAGTTGTTTGATCACGTTACTGTACAAAGATAGGAAATCAATAGCAGATATGAGTTGTGTCTCATTTTTAAGTGATTTTGCAGAAGTACATTTGGCTCAGCTCTTACTCTTTGACCCGGGCAGGAATGATCAGCTGCTCACACTTCACCACATCCTCCAGCTCACTCAGATAACTCACGTAGTTTATCTTCCTGCCAAACTTAAGGCTGCAGAGAGAGAGAGAGAGAGAGAGAGAGAGAGAGAGAGAGAGAGAGAGGACATCCAGCGGTTAAAATTGAAAAAAGGATTCTGCCAAATAGGTGACCTTTAAATAAATGTCACTATTGTTGCCATCTGAGGTAAATAATAATGATTGAGCCGATGACCTTCTGATTAAAGAATCGCAATATTCATATATTTACATTATATTGGCTTACAATAATGCTCGATATAAGTTACACACATTTACTACAGCTGCAACAAGTTGGCATTTCTTATGGAGCAGTAACAGAAAAGCCAATGTGTGTGTTAGTGGGTCAGCAGGTCAGTTTGAAATATTGCAATTTCAACTCAAAGTGTCCTGCTGACAAGAAAAGTGTCAAACAACAGAGGCTTCCATTCTAAAAGGGTGAAGAAAATCTTATGCTTGCATTTGACTGAGCACATTGCTATCATGTGTAATAATATGTGTAACTTTACAAACAAAGAGAACCTGATAAGTGGTTTGAAGAGGATCAGTAGAGTCTTGATGAACATGGTAGGGTGGACGATATACAACGCCTTGATGTTCTTCTTATACCTGAAACACAGAGAATGTTCTATCAGGTCCAGATGACAAGGATAAGGTTCTGAGGTATAGTATCTGTTCATTTCGCTGAGGCATGCTGATCACTTTAAAACCACCGTTAACATTCAACTTCGAGCTCAATGTTTCAGCATGTTGATGTATTGTTCCATATATAATACATATATAAGTACCACAAATGTAGCCAAACTGCAGATAATATAATACTTTAAAACATCACAACTACATCTGGGAGGCGTGTGGTGCAGTGGGTTGTGCGTTGGTGTTCGGATAAGGGGGTCACAGGTTCAAACCCCACTGCAGTCAGCATGTCGTTGTGTCCCTGGGCAAGACGCTTCACTATTGAGTATGGAAGTCGCTTTGGATAAAAGCGTCATGTAATGTAATGTAATCTCAGATGTTGGTGTCATGCTCAAATAGCAAGTTTTGTTTTCTAAAACTATTTAGTATCAATTATAAACACTCCTAAATGGAGGATGCAATAGGCAAGGAGGTCAAGGGTGGAGAAAAAGATGTGTTGATGGATTGAAATGTGTATAAAATACACATCACTGTGTATTGAGTGCTCTTTATTTCACATGAACTTGAGAAGTTTGTTCTATCATCTCCCATAGTTGTTTCATTAGTCATGCTGTGACTTTTGCAAACCGTACTTCACAGCTGTTAGACTGATCATTAAATCCAAGGGGGCTAGTCAGGTCTTGAAAAAGCAGTGATGCGTTGTCAACATATTGTTGTCATAGAAACATTTGAAAAAGCCTTGGGAGAGTTTTTGAGGATGGTATGTTGACACAGCAGCTCAGGAACACTTGTCATGAGAGTCGTTGCGCTTACTTTCTGTCAAACTCCCTGTATGCATCCCGCAGCCAGCTGAGAGAGGGTTTGTTTTCCCTGGTCAGCCCATGATGGAAATAGATCAGAGTGTAATCACTTTCAACATACTGATCCAGTGTTCCTTTAAGATACCTGCAAGGAGAATAATAAACCATGTCACTTTCCTTTAAATACATGTGTGTATTTGGACTGCATTTAGATGTTTACTGGTTCTTACATCAGCAGCTTGTGATGGTCCAGTTGGTGATGTGGAGGCATCCTACATGCGTTAAACACTATCACCTTCCTGCCAAAGTTATCATCACCTACAAACAGAAAACACACATGGATTCAACATTATCATGACCTGTTGTTGTTTCAAAAACTGTGGTTCTGCTGTTAAATAAGTTGATAAGCACTACAAATGTTACAAATTGACCAGCACATTTAAGTAGGGATGGGTACCGAGCCCCGGTATTAAACGGGACCCGGGGCTGAATTATTAAAGTCTGTGGTACCGTTAAGCTCCGACGTTATCTGTCTTTTTATCGGTACTGGAGACATGTAACAAATACATGTCATGTGTATTATTGCTACACAAACATTATATTGCAGTTTTAGTGTCGCCAACTCTGTTTCTAATACGCAAAAAGACTGCAAAATGAGTCTATGATTATCTTTAGTATTTTTGATCTTTCCAATCCAGACGAGAGATCTCTCTCCTGTCCTGTCTGTGTGCGAGGGGGCGGGGCAGTTTACACACACGCTCTGCTACATGAAGCATCACATACACACGGAGGAGATGGCGGAGAGAACGCGCTCCGAGGTGTGGTTACACCCATCTCGATGTGGACAATGCTCGTTACCAAAAGTGCAATAAGAGTTTAGCATGTAAGGGCGGTAACACGAGCAGTTTGTCTAAACATGTAGCAAAGGTGCTCCACATTCAGATGGAGGAATGCATCGGGTTCGACTGCCTTTCTAGTAGCTCTGTAGCCCCATCCACGAGTAACGTTTCCACGTCAGGTGTTATGTATGCTAGCAGCAACACACGGAGTTAACTCAATTATACAAACATGGGTTAATGATTAGAGGTAAGGCAAGGCAAGTTGATTTATATAGCACCTTTCAACACAAGGCAATTCAAGGTGCTTTCCAAAAATGAAAGACATTCAGACAAAGGCCTTTAAAAACAGTCATTAAAAAGAAAAGATAATAAAAGAAACATTAAAAGAAAAAATACATGAATAAAAAGTTACAGTGCAGTTTAAGATATGAATAGTTCACACAGAAGTTCCACTTTACTGATGCCTTTCTTTAAGGTTTCTCCGAACATGAGCTGTGTACGCTTGTATGGCACATACGTCCCGAGCAGCATACACAGAGAAAATCAACCAGGAAAAAGTCCCCAGACACTGATCCCCTGGGGTTACTAGCCCCAAATGTTCATTAACCAAAAACAAAACCCATCCGCTCAGTTTCAATTAAAAGGAGGGGCAAAAAGAAAAGTCTTCAGCCTGGATTTAAAAGTAGTCAGAGTTGCAGTGGACCTGCAGGTTTCTGGGAGTTTGTTCCAGATATTTGGAGCATAATAACTGAACGCTGCTTCTCCATGTTTAGTTCTGACTCTGGGGACAGAAAGCTGACCAGTCCCTGAACACCTGAGAGATCTGGATGGTTCATCATTTATCAGGAGGTCAGAAATATATTTTGGGCCTAAACCATTCAAAGCTTTATAAACCAGCAGCAGTATTTTGAAATCTATTCTTTGACACACAGGAAGCCAGTGTAAAGACTTCAGAACAGGAGTGATGTGATCCTCTTTCTTAGTGTTAGTGAGGAACCAGAGTAAAGACTTCAGAACAGGAGTGATGTGATCCTCTTTCTTAGTGTCAGTGAGGAACCAGTTTAAAGACTTCAGAACAGGAGTGATGTGATCCTCTTTCTTAGTGTCAGTGAGGAACCAGTGTAAAGACTTCAGGACAGGAGTGATGTGATTCACTTTCTTAGTGTTAGTGAGGACTCGAGCAGCGGTGTTCTGAATCAGCTGCAGCTTTCTAATAGATTTTTTAGTGAGACCTGTGAAGACACCATTACACTAGTCCAGTCTACTGGAGATAAAAGCATGGACAAGTTTTTCCAAATCCTGCTGTGACATTAGTCTTTTAATCCAAGATGTATTCTTTAGGTCAGGGGTCCCCAACCCCCGGTCCTCGGACCGGTACCGGGCCGCGGAGGTGTTACTGCCGGGCCGCGAAATAGCTGTGAGTTTATCGTAATATTTGCAGAATTATAAATATATAAAAATATTTTATCAATTTTAATTTTTTAATTTTTAATTTTATACCAGTCATATTATTTCATCCAAAACATACAAAATAAATCAAAATTGGTTAGCATAAGGTCTCAGCCTTTCGTGCGCAGATAAAGTTACAGGTGGTGCGCCAATAGGAAGTGGAGCACACAGGAGACAATCGTTTAATCGCAGACTGTTATGTTTGTTGGGGAATGGCAGTGCATACATTATTTGAGATATATTTCGAACTCGGACTTCATTTTAAGGACATTGCGGCCAGGGGTGTAGAGCTATTTTTTTATTTGTAAAACCTCCTTCACTTCATGAAATGGCTGCAGCATCAGAGAATCTGAGAAGTGAAGCACCAGCGCGTACACACCGCCTTCACTGTGTTCCCCACTGCAGGCTGCTACGTTTCAACCACACACACCTCTACACACACACACACATCGAACGGCCCAATTATTACCCCTATTACTCGTTGTATGAAGGAAATGTCCGGTCACAAAGGCGCATGATGTGTGTGTGTATATGTTCTCTGCTCAGCTCCGCTGTGTGTGTGTATGTTCAGTTTGTTTGTGTGTGTCCAACAGCGGCATTTGTTTTCAAATTACCATGAACAGTAATTTACACACATCTGGCCAACTCCATAGGTATGTGGGTGTTCCCAAAAGAAGTTAGTTTAATCTTAATCTCGATGTAGTGCTAAATGCTGTCGGAGTGCACCGGAACCAACGCCCCGGTATGACGTTATTATTGCTGGCAAACAAGACCAGGGGTCTCACTGACATTTCAGTTATATCAATATGTGTACAGTGGTCCTAATTTGTTTAAATTGTATCCTGGTTTTAAACTGTGTTAATATGTTTTAGATGCATATTGTTATATTATTTGTTCAGGCTGTTACATACAATTAGCCACTGTTGCCACCTGCCGGTGAGTAAATATTCAAATCAGTTAAAATTGACAACCGGTCCGCGAATCTTTTTTGGCACAATAAAGGTTGGGAACCACTGCTTTAGGTGATAGTAAGCTGATTTAGTAATTGTTTTAATTTGACTGTTGAAACTCAGGTCAGAGTCCATGACTACACCTAGATTTCTGGCTTTATCTGTTGTTTTGAACATTGCAGACTGGAGCCTACCTCAGTTTTATCTTTGTTTAATTGGAGAAAGCTCTGACTCATCCAGTCATTGATTTGTTCAATGCACTTACTCAGTATTTGAATTGGAGAATAGTCTCCTGGTGAAATGGTTATGTAAATGTGTGTCTCTTATTTTGTTGTTTTTCATTATCTGAGCCAGTGGTAGCATGTAGATGTTAAAGAGAAGAGGCCCCAAGATGGAGCCTTGAGGAACCCCACATGTCATATTTGTCAACTCAGATTTGTATTTACCTATAGAAACAAAGTTGTTTCTGTCCTTTAAATAGGATTCAAACCAATTTAGAACTATTGATGAAAGTCCCACCCAGTTTTCCAGTCGGTCTAGTAATATTCTGTGGTCAACAGTGTCAAACGCAGCACTGAGATCTAATAATACAAACACTGAAGTTCTGCCACTGTCTTTGTTTAAGTGGATGTCATTGAAGACCTTTACAAGAGCAGTCTCAGTGCTGTGGTTTGGACGAAATCCTGACTGAACACATCCAAACAGTTATTTAAATGCAAGAAATTACTCAACTGTTGAAAAACTACTTTTTCAATGATTTTACCTAGAAATGGCAGGTTTGATATGGGCCTGTAATTGTTCATTACTGAAGCGTCTAGATTATTATTTTTTAAGAGCGGTTTAATGACTGCCGTTTTTAGGGTGAAGAGGCTTGTTTACTATATGAAGTAGATCTTAGGCCATGCAAGGAAAAACATTTTTGAAAAACCTTGTTGGAATAATATCAAGGCAGCAGGAGGAGGATTTTAGAAGTTGAATAATGTCCTCTAGGTTTTTATCATTGATCTGATGGAATTGTGTCATGGTGTTTGAATTGATTTTAAGTGGACACAGAGACAACACATTTGTTTTACCTGATGCAGAGGCACTGACTGCTTGTCTGATTTTCTGAATTTTGTCAGTGAAGAAGGAGGCAAAATCATTGCACGCCCTGGTGGATAGAAATTCAGAGGCTACTGACACTGGGGGGTTTGTTAGTCTGTCGACGGTAGCAAACAAGGCACGTGCGTTGTTTTTGTTTTTGACAATGATATCAGAGAAGAAAGACTGTCGGGCAATTTTCAATTCCAAATTATAAAGGCCAAGTCTCTCTTTATAGATTTCAAAGTGAACCTGGAGATTTGTTTTTCTCCACCTGCGTTCAGTTTTTCTACACTCTCTTTTTTCTGTTCTCACGGTCATGGCCTTTCTCCATGGAGATATTTTCATGCCAGACACTTCCTTTACCTTAGTTGGAGCAATGGCATCTATAACATTTTTAATCTTTGAATTAAAATGATCTACTAGCTAATTTACTGAGATGTTAGCAGGAGCAAGTGTGGAAGAAAAATTCTAAGTAAACATTTCCCTAGTAGGTAACTGAGTTATTTATTTTGTTAAAGTTTCAGCTATTCTGTTTACAATTCTGTCATCAGATTATTTAATACGATTTGTTAAAACATTGTTTCTTTTGATGCGAAGTATTATGTATTTAATTTAAATAATAAGCTATGTTAATTTTGTTCCCTATTTGTTTAGTTAGTTTACCTCATTTTTTCTCTCCAAAAGAACCGATAAAAGTACCGTTAAAAGACCGGATCAATAAGTGGTATCGATAAAAGCAGTAGTGCCGTTAAAACCTTAACGATACCCATCCCTACATTCAAGTGTGAAATAGTGTTGGTTAAAGATGAACAGTACAGATTCAGATCAGTCTCACTATACATTAATATACTAATGTATTTTGGCATACAAATGATCATCTACACAAAAAGCATTTTTCAGTCCCCACATAATTAAATATGGTCCCACACATATATCTCTGATTAGAGATGTCCCGATCCGATCACGTGATCGGGGATCGGAGCCGATCACGTGATTTTCAAAACATCGGAATCGGGAGAAAAAAGTCGGGGATCGGGAATTTTTTTCTTTTTTTAATAAAATATATATATATTTTAATTTAATGTTACAAAACAAAAATGACCATGTTCACGTCTTAAAGTCATCCTGAGGCCTTAGTTATGGTTTAAAATTACACAACATTATGTATGTGTTGCTTCTTTTGGGCTTGTTTTCATAGACCTGGTTGCTTATTTCTCTCAAATCTGGCAACAGAGTGGGCAGGGCGCAGTGTCTAATAGTAGCAGTAAGCTAACAAGAGGCTAAGTTCAGCTGGTGACTCGGGAGTTGGGACAGAGAAAATGTCAGGAGTTTGGAAGCATTATAAAATTGAAAGCGAAGGCAGTGAAACAGCCAGATGCAATGTTTGCAAGGCGGAGGTTCCGCGTGGTGGAAAGAACAGAGCTACGTTCAACATGACCAATCTAATACGCTACCTGAGAAACAAACACAAACAACAACACGATGAGTACACAGCGGTCACTCAGGTAATGGCACTGAAACAACCGACACTTTCAGAAAAATAACAGCCAAGATAGCTGAATTCATCGCGTTGGATGACCAGCCGTTATCTGTTACCTTTTTTTCTCTTAATGCATTGCATAAAGATCGGATCGGGAAAAATCGGTTTCGGCAGATTGTCAAAATCAAATGATCGGAATTGGATCGGGAGCAAAAAAAGGTGATCGGGACATCCCTATCTCTGATGCACCCAAACATATGTGTGAAGAAATGTTTCAACATTATGGTTTAAAACTGAAAAGAGCCAAAGTGAGGAAGTAACGATGATTTTGGATTATTACAGAAACTAAAGGCCCAGATACACCGGCCAGTCACCTGAGAAGTCGCCGACCCCGACACCGACTGTTGCGTCGCCGGAGTCTCCTGCGTATTTGCCGACTTCGCGCACTGGAACACACCGCAAATCCGAGCCGAGCACGTATGAACTGCGTATACGTGAGTGGCAATAACTCTCCTTACCAGCAGGCGGCGGTAGTGTGTATTCATCATTCAAAAGAGGCAACAACCGGAACAACCGGAAGACAGAGAAGAAGAACAGACTCCGTGATATAAACAAACTACAAATAGCGTTTTTCTTTCCATTTTCACTCTCGTCCATTGAAAACATGAACGAACAGGAGCTCTATAAACCGATGAGGTGAAATAGCCGTCCGTGTGTGTTCCATCTTCCATTTCAAATCATTTGTTTACCTCCCTCACTTCCGCTAACGCTTCTCATGCACTGATTCGCTAGCTGAACAGGCAATCGGTGTTATCGCCTTTGTCCGACTTCCGGTGGTGTTCCCGACGCCGATTCAACATGTTGAATCGGCAAGAAAAGGCGCCAGGTCGGCAGAAAAGACCCGACGGTGCGGCGCACACCACTCCGAATAGGGCGTGCCCACGCTCATGTTCGGCCCGACTCCCATTTACTGCCGATTTCGGCCCGGTGTATCTGGGCCTTAAGACCTTTGGCAAACACATGATTAACATCCTTACATGTTGTTTTCAGCAGGATAATCTCTACATGTTAACAGCACTTTATGATTTTGAATTCAAAAGCTAACGCTAAGAATGAAAGGTCCGCTATTATACTCTTTTTCAACAGTATATTACAGGTCTCAGATATATACAAAACAGCCCTTAATGTGACCTTTAAATGAACTCTGTAACGGTCACATGGCTCTGCGTCACCACTGTTAGGCCACTGCGAAGCTAAAGGCTCAAAATGTCTTTGAGAAGCTTATGTGTGGATTATTTTTTACTTAATTAATAAACAAAAATAAAAAATGTGTGTGCTTTGAAAATAAACGTTTTGAAGGACCGACCTGCAACTTCAATGATTTGATGCCGGGCGATGTCATAGAAGGGATGGTCCCAGGACAGGTGGGGGGAGTCGGCATCGAAGCGCTGGGACATATCGGTCTCTGAAACACACACACACACATCTGAGTCCTGACCTCATAGTTCAAAGGTTAAGGTTAGATATTAAGATGTGACCGTTAGCCCTAGTGAATGTTGCATGTCAATACGATTATGGTAAGGGTTAGGAGGTCTCTAACGTGTTCCCACCTGACTTGCTGAGAGTGGTCTCATCTGCGGGCCACTGCTGGTCCTCTATCGTTGTCAGCTTCAGCTGTCCCAACTGTGCCGTCGTTGGGTCTTCGCCCAGATCTACCAGCAGCTCTGAAGACATCACGCTGCAGAAAAAAAGCCCTACACACACGCGCACACACACTCACACACACAGCTGCAACTTCCACAGAGGAGAAGCCAAAGTCCTGCAGGGGAGAGAGACACCGAAGGTCAGCAGGGTATGGGAACATTTCAGGACATTTATTTATTTAATGCGCACATTTTTATTTGTATATAATCTGTTATTTTTGCTTGTAGAATTAATTATTATTAGTGTCCAGCCCTACCTAGGCAGTAAAGTAGATATCTCAGCACGATTTTACAAGATTTTAGCATCCTAAAATGAAATAAACATGTCCTACGACATTCAAAATGATTCTCCTATAGAAACAATTGCTGCATTTCAAATAAAGCATTCACTGAACTAAATTGCTGCATATCAAATAAAGCATTCACTGAACTAAAAGCCACCCACCAGCCGTGTGGAATAAAAGACTTAAGTAAAAGAACAGTCTCAGTAACAAGCTGGTGACAATCTGTTGTTGGTTTGTTCACATGTTCAAACATTCTGATCCCTTCACCACATAGGACTCATGGGGGCCACCACTGATCAGGTGTTATTTTGTGGGGCCAAAACGTGTCAATGTAAATACATTTCCAACCAATGAAAAATAAATAAATACTGTGATATATCGTGATCATTTGGAAATATACTTTGATGAGTTTTTTGTCATACAGTACCGCCCAGCCCTAGCTGCAACTAACATTCTGCTTTGTCTTTTTATGTTATTTTCCTACCACAAAGCCACAGTACACTGTCCTTCTGAGTGAAGCATGTGACGGCTCTTTGCTGGAGTCCTCTGCAGATGACTCTATTGAAATACTGCCTCGAGCAGCCTGACTGCACACTGTAAAGCTCAGTGAGACTGTGACATTAGCATAATATAACTGCTTCAAATAAAGCTCTTCCTCTTCTCACACATTAACTCTCTCCCCGTTTTCTGTACTCACACTTCCTCTTTAATCTCCCTACCCCCACTTGTTTACCCACATACTGCTACACACACACACCCACACACACAGCCTTGTCTCCCTCTTCTATGTGATGTTATACTTGCTGACAGCATGTTGCTTTAAATAAATATCTAACCAACAGTCAGCCTATTGCTGCTGCCCAACCACAGACACACACATATTGAGACACACAACCACACACACTTGGCCTGTTTTGAGTCACTAAGAAGCTGTCAGGGAGGACATCAGGATTAGGATTTTAGATTTGAACAATAACAGGTTCCTCTTTTTTTGTTTTTTCCTGGACACAACACTATTTTGCTTCCACAGCAGGAGAGTCAGTATCGGTTAGAGCAAAAGAGACACATAACCGAGATCATCTTCACATGACTAAGCTCTATTACCTAATTTTCCACCACAAGTCAAACACATAAAAGGGTTGGGTATTATTTGAAAATGAATGACTGCCAATCTGATTCTGCTTATTGATCTGCATTACATTCTTGAAATGTCAAAACAGGTCACACACACACCAACAAAAAATGATATGATTCAATGATCTGTTCAATCTAGTTTAAATCCAAATGTATTCTGATTATTACATTGCTTGGTTGAATACTCGATTCTGGTAGGTCAATTTGAGAATGCACAATGCAGAGGTCTGCTCTGTCTTGTTAGCACACATTATTGGTGCTATTAGAGATTTTACAATTACCTTGGTGTCCCCCTACTGTAACACTGACACCAGCCACAATTACACAGACATGGTCCAATTTCACCCTTTCCATGTAAATATAGTCTGCAATATTCCAAAATCCAATAAAAAAATATCTTCGTTTTATTTATTTATTTGGTTCAATATTTCTATAATCAGCTAGTCAGGCCTGAGTCCGAAAGGTACAGGTAAAGGAGGGGATGCTTGGTTGCTCTATGGATGAAGAACATCCGGGTAATTTTACACCAAGGAGGTCCATCTTTTTCATATTTTGCATTTGAGGTGAGACATTTGATTATTAAATGCTGATAAATTGTGTTTTGAAAGACACAAGGACAATAAAAAGCAGTGATAATTTCAACTGTAAATGTGTATGTAATGCAAAGTGGAGTTTATCTGTACCAGGGGAAGTACGATCTCACGTTAGCTATTGGTCATGTCTGCTAATAAGAGCAACAGGTGAGCAGTCAGGTAGCTCCTTTACTTTACCCGGAAAGTCCGTTTAATAATAACAGGTCCGTCATTTTGGTTGGTGCATTAGAAAAGCTAAATGCTGCCAAGCTAGTAGCAGTATGCAGATACGGATACACATACATGTAGTACGAACGCTGTGTGGACATTAATGGGTAAAGAGAACGACTACTCTTAGCTAAAGCAGCAGCAGAGTAACGTCACAAACCAATGTTACCACTACATGTAGCACCGTGGTACTGAACGACTGAGTACACGACAAATAAATGATCAGGCGACCATTGTGCTCCCGCCTTTTCTATAACAGTACCAAAGCAGCACAGTGGATTTGTATTAAACGTACCGTGATGTTTAGTTTCCTTATGGTCACCAGGTGGGATTTGTGGCGTCTCAAGTAGATTTGATCACTGCTGTTGACAGACAACAATAATGCGTCAACACCTTTTCCGGTTTGTTATTTTCAAAATAAATGTACACATTTCTGCCTATGATACCTATGATACCGTTTCTTTCAAAATAAAAGCTCTGATAGGATACTCCTCTCCTAAATAAAACTACAGTGACGGAATAGCCCGAGGGACAATTATGTGTGCGGAAGTGCTACTACAGGCAGAAGAAGAAGAAGAACATTCCTGATGCTCCTCCGGGACGCTCAGTCATTTTTATAATGTGCACTTTTTGACACATATAGTCTGGTAAAGGAGTCAGTTAATACGCTATCTGTGTCCAATATAACGTAAAAGCAAGTTACGTTAAAGTGCGTCAAGAGAGGCACGGGGAACTTTTCAGACACATTTCCGGACATGGAGCACAGAGACTGTCCTTCTGTGAGACCCGGGGAGAGTTTCCTGTCAGGAGAGAATGAATGTGGAAGAGCGGGACGGTCGGTCACCAACCGGAGCGGCTTTAAACCGTGGCCGGTGCTCGTGCTGTCAGTCCTGGGCTCCGCTGCAGCTGCGGCTGCTGTGGGCTGTGTGTGCGCTCTCATCTACCCCATACTCAAAGGTAAGAGCGTGCGCCTGTGGACATAGGTGTGTCTCGCCTCTCGCGCACACTATGATGTGCAAACTGCTACTTTTACATAGTTTTCTGAAACTTGGCTATAAGCTACAAATAATCAGTGGTGGATAAAGTAGTCTGAGTATTTACTTGAGTACAAGTAGCTACTACTGTAATGCCAAACTGTGAATATACTAGATTTACAGTACTACAAAGTATTTGAGTATGATTAGGAAAATCTACCTAAAGTGTTCGGGGTAAAAGTACTCATTGCAGAAAAATGTTTTTAAAATGTTTTTAAAATTCTGAGAAGTCAGATTTTTTCCCTCATAATTCAGTTTTTCTGTTTCAGAGCTGCGTGCAGAAAGAGTGAGAGGGGAGGACGGGACTGAACAAAGGATGCTGGGTAAACATTTAGATTTGGTCATTTAGTCCCAGATTTACTGAGCTGTTGAACACATGAATACAGTATTGTATTACAATTATCAATATATCATTATGTACAGTAATTGTTCAGTGTGTGTGTTTGTAGGTTTTTGGAGTATCCTGGTGCTGTCAGTATCAGTGGGATGTATCTGCTGTGTCTTCTCGTGGACCCTCACTTACCTGGACTCGTACCAGCCTGGCATTGTATCCATAAAACCGATGAAACCGGCACACTTCAGGTGAAAAAGCCATATATCAGACCGATATCTGAATATTAATCAACATCCAATCATTGTGGATCAAAATAACCTCACTAGCAGACAGCAGTTAAGGGATACAACATTTTAAAAGCAGGAATCTGTGTTTTTCTTCTAGAGATGCATCTGGTTTCAACCTGGGTTTTGGCGTCGCTGTCCTTAATGGCATCATGTCAATGCTGACTGTCATCTGGAGCCTCACCTGACACACACACACACCCTCAAAGGCATCGAGCAGCCTGTGCTGGGTAAAGGAAAGGAATCTTTACTATTACATCGAAATAAAAGTTTGAAATGGACGTGTATTCATTATGTGTTTAGAAGACCACAGGACAGTGTTTCTGAGGAACAGGAAATGACCTGATTACACATTACGTAAACCACCTTGCAAAAGTATTCACCCACTTGTTTTCCTATTATATAGCATTACAACCTGTCATTTAAATGTTGGTTTGTTTGGATTTAATGTTAAATTAAAGCTAAACATGTCAAATAAACTGCTTTGTCTGACAAGAACTTAAAAATGCTACTACTTTTCTATTCCAGCTTACTTTTGATGAGCAAATGTGTTTATTTTAACATGCTCACAACAACATGCATATGATATGAACATGCTGACATTAGTGTTAATCTGAAGTGTGGCTACAACACTGGATAGATGTTATTTCTGTCCATTTGAATATATAATGAAAAATAAAAGGAACAGTAAAAACACACACCCATAACAAAATATTATGTTTATTAGGCATATCATTTTTGATGATTTTTTTGCATAGACAGCAACTAGGAATGTTTCACTTTGCGTAGTGCAGGTAAAAGATTGTGCAAATAATTCTACAGTTATTTTTTACACACACACACACACACACACACACACACACACACACACACACACACACACACACACACACACACACACACACACACACACACACACACACACACACACACACACACACACACACACACACACACACACACACACACACACACACACACACACACACACACACACACACACACACACACACACACACACACACACACACAAAAAGGCCATTTGCTTAAAATACATTTACTTATTTCTATTTTACAGTAGTAGTTCTTTTATAGCCCAACATCAGCCGTGGTGGTGCGCAGCCATGTGTCGTTTTTCTACAGGCTGACGTTAGCTTTTACTTTTACTGATTACAACGTCAAAAATCGAAGTGATAGTGAGCTTACAAACTTGAACTTAAATAAACATGTATACAGTTCTAACATACATTAGTACATTTAGTATAAATCCATCTATTAAACATCCATGATCCCCACAGGGTAACATGTCAATATCACATACTGTCAGCTACATTGATTCATATTGATAAACTCCAATACACAATCTATGCAATTACAGAAGGAAATAACAAAAACAGTCTCTTCAGAATAAAGGCTGGTGTCGCAGTAACACAAGAGCAGCAGCGCCGTTAGGAAGGAACCATCCTTAGTGTTCATTTAGCTCTTGCCTTGACATTAAGGCACTGACTTACGAATTCTGAACATTCGTAAACATTTTTCAATATCATATATCCGATGAAGCCTTTCATCTGTGATCAGCAGTTTTTTAAAGCTGCATTACTAGTCTTTTTGTTTAATACTCACACTTGAATGAAAATAAAAATGTGAGTAATCATAAGAGTGATTATCACGCAACTCGTTTTGGTCATTCTGCACATGTGCTCTCTCAGGTATCTTCACTCCGAAGCAGCAGGAAGTGGGTTTTTACCAAACCAATTGGAATGAACCCATTGTACATTTCCAACCATCAGTCATTTCTACATGTTTCTTATGTGGCAATAGGGCTGTACGATTAATTGATTTGAAATCTAAATCGCGATTTGAAATGGTGCAATTATCAAATCACAAAGCCTGCAATTTTCTTTATGATTTCTTTTTTTTTTTGTTCTCGTGTGTCAGTCATCCACACCAATAAGAAGTGCTGTGCTCCACATGTACCAGCCATTGTTAACCAATCAGAAGTGGCCCATGATAGAAGGTGATACACAGATTGATCCAATCACCTGCCAAGTATTTTTGAATCGGAGTTGAATCTGAGTCAGGTTAGTAATGCTCCATCACATGTTTCTATGACAGGGTGAATCTTAAACTGAAGCTTGACTTTAAAGCAACCCAACGGAAGTTTCATGTAAGTTTAGTTCTTTCTTTCTTAGTTTCTTTTGGGTTGCTTAAAAACAAATATCGCAAATCGAATCGTAATATCTGTCAGAAAAATCGCAATTGGATTATTTCCCCGCTAACCCTCTTCCTTGAACCCATGGTGCTCAAGCATATCAAGAGAATTGATACCTATGATAAAGGCCTATCTAGTGGAGCTGGCGTCCTGTGTTGAAGGAGAGTCTGTGTCTGGGCTGTCAGCCCCCCCCTGCCTGCAGCGCCTCCTGGAGGCCAGTTTGCACACACCAGCGAGGAGGAACACCAGAGAAATGACAGCAAAGTAGCAGCCATAGATGAGGAACTAAGGGAAGGAAACAAGGTAGTTAGCAAATTAACCCTGCGAAATAGCATGGCCAACATGTGGAAATAGTCTAGCATAGTGACCCTGGAAATGTTGAGTACCCCAAAGTTTTATGTTAAAAATGTATAATACAGGTCCCCAGCACAGACAGCCCGATGCCAACTTGCATGTTGGGCAATTAGCATAAGTGCGTTCTAGCCTATGCAGACGATAGTAAAAAAAATGACTTCTAACATATTACTTATGGATTATTGAGGATGCTCAATCGATTTCTGACATTTTAAATATCAAAAATGGCAGTTTTATCCAGAAAGGGCCATATTTGTACTCAGTGGACGGATTTTGACTACCATGAGTAGTGTTGCAATCTTTGGATATAGAGTGCACAAGATAAATATAATAAGATATTATAATAACATTTATTTTTACAAATAAATAGGCAATTTGTCCGATCCAAATGATCCAGACTCCCTAAATCTTCCAAAAATGAATCAAAATCAGCCCCCAGAGTACAGACAGACTGCCATTATTGATCCTGGAAATGTCTGGATTCTCAGCTCCATTAATAACCCCCCAAATTACTCCAAAATCGGCCGAGCCATTGTATAGCTATTGTCCACATACTGTAGGCTATAATGGTAATAATGCTAATGAATGCAATTGATGCTAATTGTGCAAATTGCCCAACATATGCAAGTTAGCATCCGGCAGTTTCTATGTGCTGGGGTACTAAATATTTCTAACACAAAACTTAGGTATCTTTGGTATTTGGCAATATTGATATTGTGAAATCTGATTTGTCACCTGTGTGAAAACATCGAGGCCGAGGCCGGCGGAGTCCACCACCACCACGGTGAGGAGCGACTGCAGCAGCAGCGCCATGAAGGTGTTCACTCCGAACACCAGGGCGTAGCGCTGCATGCTGAGGCTGGCTGCGATCTGGTATCTGATGGGACAAGGGAAGATTTATTCAAAATGTGAGGAAGGTTAAGACCAGTGTCTCCAATGACTTTAAAACCATTAAAATAATACTCAGTTGCTCAGAAAGCGAAATCCACCCGTGAGCTACACCTCAAACTAAACAATCATCACTTAAGAGAAAGGAAAGCAGAAGGAGAACAAGAGCCCCTGATGATTCCATTCAGCTCATGTTTGGTTTTAAGTGGCTCGTTCCCACACTTTTCCAATCATCAAAAGTCTTTACCTGTGAAGCCTTTGACTTATAGGGTTCCTTTCAGAGTGTTCCAGATAATGAAGATAACCTGTGTCTTCTTCCTTTCAGTCTTACAATAATCTAAATGAACCTGCTCATTGCCTCTTGACACTCACGTAGCCATGGTGATGAGCAGCATGTAGGTGGCTCTGAAGAAGATGTATGAGGCGTAACACATCCAGATGTTCCTCACGGTGTCCATGACAAACACACACACAGCCATGAGCAGGGAGAGCACACACAGAGCCAGCTCCCCCCACTGAGTCCAGCTCAGAGGCAGGCAGCCCACCAGCAGAGCAGCCATGGCCCCTGTGGAGAGAAAAGAAGTTAGACACTCTCCAAAACAAAATGGCTAAACAACTTTTCACCTGATGAATCGGCGCCCTCACCGAGCAGTGTGGACAGCGTCTCCACGTAGCCGTTGTAGATCTCGTAGTCCTGGGATGGACGGACGTTCTCCCACAGGGCCTGGGCGTAGTTGACCACCTGGAAGTAGCCGCAGGTGGCCAGAGCCCACCACAGAGACCAGGCCAACAGGGGCCCACTTCTGTAGCACTGCAGGAAGTCGTCAAAGAGAATCCGTAACACCTTCACAAACCCACTGCCCTGACTTCCTGTCTCAGAGGAACTGGATATCTGCATGGAGAGAGAGGGAGCTCAAGTTATTCACATTTCATCAGAGGAATCCGGATCATGTGAGCTGTGAAGCAGACTGTCAATTCAATTCAAATAGCTTAAAGGTCTCCTATAATGCAAAATGAACTTTTTTTAATGTCTTTTAAACATAAATATTTGTCCCCGGTGTGTAAGGGAACTCAAAAAGTGTAAGAACACAAAACCCTCTCTCTGTTCCTCCCTACCCAAATCTCTAAAAACGGGGGCATTTAGCGGAGTATCTGTATAAGCTCCGCCCCCTCTTTCTTTCTTTTTTTTTTTAAAGCTACGGACCCAGAATCAGCACTCCTCTAACAGGGCTGAAATAGAGGGGTATGAGGTATGGCTAGAATGGGTGATCTCAGACATGTTTTTTATATATGCCTAAAATAGTATAATAGGAGACCTTTAAGTTCAAATGAGTTACTGATTATTGTGCAGCAGGACTGTCACTCACTGTGGTGACACCATTCAGGGGCAGCTCCCTCTCCGAGTCCTTCTCCAACAGGGCGTTGCTGCTGCGTGGCCCCCCCTCCCCCGCTCCCATGTGGAAAAACAAGCTCCTCTTGGGCATGGGCAGGAACCAGGGAGCGACGAAGGCCACGGCGGATGAGGCCAGAGTGATGATGACGAGGTGCACAAGCCGAACTTTCGCCAAAGAGAGCAGCAGCTGTCCGGTCAGAGAGCCGGCTGCCGAGCCGAACAGAGTGACGCTGCGGCAGTACCCCGTCACCTTCTGGTAGTGGGCCGGCTCCACCACGCTGTAGATGTAGGAGTAGTACGCCACCTCCGAGGCTGTGGCCAGCCCGAAGAAGAACTCCAGCAGCTGCATGGCCAGCAGGCCCCGCGCCTTCAGAAGAATCACATAGGTCACCACTAGGCTGGTGGCCTGCAGCACCAACACGGGCTTATAACACAGGTAGTCCGTGGCCAGGAAGATAGGCAACAGCAACGCCAGGTAGGAATACGTCCATACTGGATAGATTTCATTAACCACCTGCAAAAAACACATACAGGAAGTGTTAGAAACAGACTTTTGTTTTGTAAAAAAGGGCCACCTGACCTCAAGTCAAGACAGTATCAAAAGAGACGGGCAACCTTTGGGAAAGATGCCAATATGCAAGTAATGTCGATTTTTTTACTGCACATATTTTATTCCATTCTGTTTAAATGTAAATACTGCTTTTTTATGTTCTTAAAATAGTTATTTATCTGTGTTTTTTAATTCTTGTTTTACTTTTATGCATGCACCACGACACCAAGTCAAATACCTCCTACGTGTCTGTCAACCTACCTGGTGATAAACCCGTTTCTGATTCTGATGAAGTAAACTATATACATACAATAAATAAATACAATAAGCTATATGATGCAGAGAAGGTTGTAAGTGACCAAGTAAATGCAGGAGTCTATATATATGAAAACAGAATAAGATACAAGAACAGAATGGAAAATGAAATATTGTACAGTGAAATAAAGATAAATTAATTGTAAGATGGAGGCACTTCACAGAACTCAGGCATTATGAGTCTTATGGCCTGTGGGATGAACCTGTTTCTAGGTCTGCTGGTCTTTGTCCTGTTGCTGCGGTAACGCTTGCCAGACGCCAACAGACAGAACAGTTTGTTGCTGGGGTGATGGGGGTCGCGCCAGAACTGTCTGTTTACGGCGTCTAAGTGACTTGATGGAAACAGAAGGAAGGACAGTCATACTGTCCAACTGCATTTATCTTTAATTCACATAGTTTATGCTAGCACAATTAGCATAGGTTGCATTCATTAGTATTATAGCTTAAGTTGACAAAAATGAAAAAAGGCACCGATTAATTATGGCTGTTCTATTTTCCTTCTGAGAGTCATGGGAATCCTTCGATGTCGAGTGAAAGGGTGCAGGGGCCATATTGGAATGGAGCCTAAGTCACAAGACAGCTAATCTCCACCTCCTGTATTATTCCATCCAGAGTTGATCCATTGAAGAACGAGATCACTTGCATACCTTTAGCTGTCAGAGATTCTAACTGGTTCAGAAAGAATACATCAACATTCTTCATATCAAGACTAAACAAGCAGGGCAATAGAACTGTTTGTCCATAACTCAAGGTTGTCTGTCAGAGGGTCTTGCACATCTGATCATCTGGACTTCCAGGTGTCTCTAGACAATAAACTATTTTATAAACTGGCAATAGAAAGAGACAGAGCTGCCTCTATGCTAGAGAGATAACAGCAACTCTCTAAGGCTACATGCCTGAGCCATAAGAAACGAGAAACAGCGAGTAAACAATGATTCCTCAACCTGACCTATAGTCAAAATGAACCAATATGTCTATGACTTTAGATACTGTATGAAACATGGATATCTGACAGTAACTCGCCACCTTTGTTTTCTCTCTGTTAACTCGGTGGACGTAATTGTTTTAGGATGAACCAGAATTACAAAAGGATATGACTATTAATGAGGGATTATTCTGGCAGTGTTAAAGTATCTCAGTCCACATAGAAAAGGGGTGTCAAACTCAAGGCCTGAGGGCCAAATCCGACCCGCGACTCCATTTCATGTGGAGCCACAAGAGCTTGCAAAGAATTTAATATGTTTATTATACGGTTACATGCCGATTTACAGAAGCACATTGCCCACAAACTACATGTCCCACAATGCATCTCAAACTAGACTTTTTTCTCGGAATTTGACTTTTCTTTTCAAAATGTTACTTTCTTTTCAAAATTTCACTTTTTTTTCCAGAATTTTGCTTTTCTTTCAAATCATTTTGTGAGATTCTCACTGAAGAGAATTGCAATTATTTGCCCTAGACTTCTGATTTCAGACGAAGTTAATTATGAAGTTATTACCCTATCCGATAATAATCCAATGTGGAGGCAATAATGTAATACATTCTTTTATATATATTAAATATTTATACTTCTATAGTCTTATATATAAAACTGGCCCTTTGAGTGCAACCATGATGCTAATGTGGCCCGAGTTGAAATTGAGTTTGACACCCCTGACATAGAGCCTACATTGATTAAAAGTGGGTCGGTGCAGTAAAACTGTTGCATAACTGCAAATTCTTGCTTTTCTTTTGCCATAACAAGTCCAAAAATGGCACTGAATATCCTCTTCTTTGAGCATGAGGGCCTTTAGCTACTCTTATTAAACAGTGGGACCTGTGATATAAAATCATGAAGTTATTCTCAACACCTTAACAGTGTGCTCAATAGGGACTGCTGCCAATTGTAGACATTACAAGTAACACGCATATGTAATTGTATGCACACCCAACTGCATGTTAGTCAGAGGTTTTCCCTTAGGATGATGAAACATGTTGAGCAAGAGGAAAGTGTGTCAATACATTCTGAAACAAAGAGCTCTTGTGGTGTGAAATTCACAGAAAAAGGTCTTAGGCTACAAATATATCATTAATACAGAAGAGGATGTGAGAAGGCCATGTGAGAAGAGTTTTTGGAAAGCAAAAATAATTCACAGAAAAAAGTCAGAATTCTGACATGACTTTATTATGAAGTGTCTTGTTTCCATGACTCCAATACATTCATCAGTAGCCTTCAATGTAAATATACGGAAGAGCATAAGGGCCACATGAGAAACAAATCATCTCAGAATTCTGAGATTTCAAAAAAACATTCTCTGAGAAAATTATTATTATTTGTCCAGGGGGGAAATCTGAATTCTGAGATTAAAGTCTGAACTTGTTTACTTTTTCCTCTTCCGTATAAACAAGTAAAAGGCTAATTAAATAGGACTTATAGTATAGTATATATATATATATATATATATATATATATATATATATATATATAATTAAAATAACATGCTTAATTGTATTTAGTAGTGCGTAAGTCAGTAACGCAAGGTCCGGTAAGGTAAACAGCAGTCAGTGCTAATTTATATAGCCTTTTGCCCGGCTAGCTAACTGACCTGCTCCTCCGTCAGGTTGTGGTCCGGGCCCAGCAGGAAGGCGGTAAGGAAGGGCTCCGACGGTCGCAGGCTGGAGAAAAAGCCGAACACACAGAGCAGGAGAGTGGGCTCCAGCACCGACATGTTCAAGTCCCAAGCATGACCTCCACAGCACGCTGCTGACTGACGACATACTGCTGCTGCTGCTGCAGCTGCTGCTTCCTTGGTGGTGCTGTTGGTGTCACTGTGTGCTGTCACCACCGCCCCCTGCTGGCCTTAGTGTGCAACTGCAACTATTAGCATACCAGCTGGAGTGAGCGAGAGTTAATTTTTTTATTTTTCTGTTGTGGCCGAATCCCAAAACTAATCCCATGGGTAAACCCACAATTAGTATTGTAGCGTCTCGCTGCGATAAAACACACCTTGTCAGCGCTGTCATCTGCCGGTGCGATAAAGACCACCTAGTGTCGGATTTTGGAAAATTAATTTTGAGTTTTCTCATGGCAGTTAGAGTATAGGTGAATAACCAGGAGACTTTTCTTCCTCTTGACACCGTCTGCTAATTACAAAAAAACACCTAAATATACTTGTTATTGTGCTTCTGTCTTTCTGTGTCTTTTCCGTCTTTTCATCTGTAAACTCCCTCACGCCTCTCTCTCTTCTCTTGATCGCTGTTACGACCCGTCCCCCTACCAAGCGGTAGTGGCTCGTCTCAGGAGAACACTTAACTATCCCGCTTCATTGTAGGATTTCTGCTATGTCTCTACTTCAGTTTGACCATCTCTGTTATGAAGTTATGGAATACTAAATAAATAAGTCATTAGATACCGTACCGTTACTGCGCTCATAAAGAATGATAAAAATAAGAATAATGCGTATTGAACTGGTTTCATGAATTAGTGAGTTTATTTAAGGCAATTACTTCGAAGCCCTATTTTATCAGTGTGTCTCCACAGCAGTTACAATGGTCTGGTCAAACCACATTAAAACAGAATTGTCTCCATTTTATCTTTAATAGTTAGTAACATTAGATATTTTAATGAGATATGGACCACAAAACAAAAAATGTCCCTGGTTTTCCTTTTATGAACAAATGCAAGTAGTCGCCTTAGCTTCTTTTGTTATGAGATGATAATGTGAATTACTCTTCAAATTAGTTAATGTAAAAATCGTTTGGTTTCTTTTACATTAAAAACAAGTTGGAATTTTCAAAAGGTCTTATGTTTTTTTTCGGGGGGGAGGCCCTTTTTCCAGTTTAGAGCAATAGCCCCTCCAAATGTCTGTGCACGTCCCTGCTAAAACCTATACCAAATGTGAAGTTCTAATATAGTATTGTATGCTTTTTTCTTTTATCCGGACCGTTTACCTAAACTCTGTGTAGAAATAAGGATTTTAGACTCATGCCCACACCCACCAAAGGCCAAAAAAGTAAGCATATCTTCTTTTTGCAATATTTGATAAATTCTTTATTGTGTGAATATTTAATTGAACCAACAGAATACAAGCAAAGCGAGCATTATATTTTATGTAGTTGAGAGTACTGTTAGACATATGTTACAGTAGGATACAGGAATCAAAATCGTTTCAATAAACTACACCAGATATCAATTGAAGGATTTATTGAAGTACATAGAGGCTTATGACAATAAAATAATTCATTTGTTAGGGGAAAATGCTGCACAATAGAGCCAGCCTTCACACAGCTCTTATTTGAAAAATATCTCTGCTTCTGACACAAGCTACACAGGAGGGATATTGTCCAAAGTTGAAGTTAGACACAACAAAACATAGGAGCTTCCCACAAGAACCATGTATGATTCAAAAGGTCTGGCCATCTACACATTCAGAGAATGAAGTATTAAGACAAACCGGCATAAAAAGCCCATTTACAAATACAGAGTTCAGCCATGCCTTCTACAAAGTGCACCAGAATGGAAGCAATAATAGTAGCAGAATTGTTCATTATTATTATTTGAATTATTCGACATTCAAAAAAAGAAGTAAGCAAGAAAACATACTTTTCATAGCAATAGCTGTGCACATATTTGATGTATTTTCTCTGAATATATTATGTGTAGTTGTACAAGAAACAGATGTTCATAAACAGATGACTAAAGGCAGTGAAGGGCCTTAATGTAGGGCTCATTGATTTGGTTTGTATGGCCCCTATCTTTACTGTTTTGGTTCAGTGCCACCCTTCTCACCCATCACTTTCCAGAGCTGTTTTTAGTGAAAGAACGTGTTTGGCTGCAGGAAATCTATTATTCTTCTAATTTATGAGTCATGAAGCTAACATTTGAACTACCAATGTGTATTATTTTCTTGAGATGGACTCTTATATTTCAAGCAGTGTGGAATGGGGTGAGTGTCAAGAACTTGAGATTTCCCTACTTTGTGGTCGCAACAGTAAACCTGTAGAGAAGCCTCAGACATAGAGCCCGACATTTTAGGAACAAGCCTCGTCTGCAGTCTTTCCCAGAGTCACATACAAATCAGTGTTGTCCAGTTCAGAGGTGTGGTTAGCCTAGCTTAGCACAAAAACCAGAAGTAAGACTATGAGCCAACGTTGTGAAAACCAAAATACATGTGGTTAGCTTCCAGGCTAATTATAAATAGTTCAAAGTATGTTTATTTTACATTTATATATTTTCAAGTGGTGAAATAAAACAATACAAACATGAAAATAAGACAGCTCTGACTTTTCCTGCCATAGAGTATCAGTCAGACAGCACACATGTATCCACGCAGACGAACCCATATTTTATGATTGTTCCTTTAACACACAGCTTTGTCACACACCTCCAACGTTCTTAAACACTCCAAAAACCAGATATCCTCTGGACATATAGGCCGAAGAGCCCGTCTTTCCAATGACGCATTAGCAGAAGCACACTTATGAAGCTACATGGTGAAGTGTCTTGTGTAGTCGTATTCTATTGTGGGAATGACAGCCTGGACAAACTTGAGAAAAATGAGCAGATACCTGAACGCTGCGGTTAAGGAAACACAAAGGCACACACAGTGACACATGATGGTATGTTGGTGCTAAGAGCATATTGGTACACAACATTTCTGTAAGCCAACATGGAAGTTAGCCTCGCAAGGGGATTCGTCTATTGGATTCTGAAATATTGTATGAAAAAATATCTGTGGCAAACACTCGTTTATGATACTTACAAGTTTTCTTCAGCGGGATAATATCCACATATTAACACCACTTTAGGATTTTTTAAATTCTAAATTAAACTAGACTATAAATAAACTACATTAAAGTCACATTGGCTGTTTTAAGTTCCTGAGAATCAACTTCGCAATGACCGTAACACTCCACACAACTAGTAAATTCCCCCCACTTGTCCATAGTAACACAATAACAGTCAATCAAAATGGTTGTAAAAGAACAAGACATGTTATCACCATGAAAGGATACATATGCACTCCCAGCTCTCCTCCTCCTTCTGCCACCGTCTCGATGATCTTCTTCATCACTTCAGCATGTCTGTGGGAAACATTCACATTTAGTCATACTATCATCACGGATAGAGTAAAAGCACATGTAACGCTATGTGAACCATTATCTCAACGAGACAGATACAAATAGGAAGGGTGGTGCAATATGTGCATCTAAAGAAAGAGAGGGGGGTGTGTTACTCACCTGCAGGGGTGGACTGAGCACATGGCAGGGGGGGGAAGGTTGGGGTGGTTCTCAATGGTGACCGTCTTCTTCACATGGTCCTGGCTTATGTCCTCGTACATCTGTTCTACAGACAGAGGTTGTCTATCCTGGGGGACAACACATCTTGATGAGCACAAAGTTCAAAGTGTATGTGGAAACAACGCTAACCAAAGCTTTATTTTTCGGAGTTCTTGAGGATGCTGAATACACTTCGGAGATTTTAAGGATAGAAAATTGCAGTTTTAACCAGAAATTGGACGTATTTGTACTCTGTGGGCGGACTTTAATTAATTAGCAGTCGATTTTAAATGTTTAAGGGACTCAAAACTGCAATTTTCTACCCTACATTTTTTAGAAATTGATTCCTCAATATATCTCAGAAACCACACCCAAATTGTCCTAGCCTTTTTTAGCTATTGTATGCATATGCTAATTAATGCAACTTGTGATAATTGTGCAAATTGCCCAAGTTAGCATCCAGCAGTTTATGCTTGGGACCCGTGCTATACATTTCTATCATTGTGTATTCTGTATTTGTTTCAAAACTTGATGACAGCCACAAATAAACCGGCAACTGAATGAAAGCTGAGATTCTCTAAAGGTGCGTTTAATGTTGCTTTATAACAAAGGGGCTCTCATACTTCATCATATCCAAAGAGCCAGAGTCGAGGGGTCTGGTAGTATTTATCGTATGTGATGTACAGGTCGTATGTTCTCGTCTGAAGGATGGCGTCTTCACTCCCCGGCTCTGCTTTGGCTTCAACCATTTTACTGGTGTCCAAGGTGGCCTACACAGAGGAGAGAAGCGTGAGGGGCGGGTTGAACTGGGGGGGAATAAAAGTCAAGCTGCGACCCCTCGAGACGTCTACCTCATCCGTCTCCAACAGGCCGCTCTCCTCGTACTCTGAAAAGAAGCAATAGGAACAATGTTAGACTGTCTGAAAAAACAAATGAAAATGCTTCATTACTGGTAGGATTTAAGCACCTTCCATATCGGCTGCTTCTCCCTCTTCTTCGTCATCTTCATCATCACCACATGCTGCAGACTTGGCATTCATATTGTTGTCCTAGAGGAATTCAAATTGAAAAGGTGGAAGAATATATTTTACTTCAATAAAAGTAGGAATTCTAAATTGTAAAAAATAAAGTGAAAGGACTGCATCAGCATCAGCATCAAAATACACTTGAAGTATTGAAGTGTAAGTACCAAAAGTAGAAGTAGTTATGTGTAATGGCCCATAAACCCTACACGATAAATGACTAGATTTTGATTATTGATTCATCTCATCATGTCAATATATATATTTGTTTTGTATTAGCTAATAATCTGAATCTATAAAGGTAACAACGTGTCAGATAAATAGATAGATACAATAAAAATACTAGCTTCCAAAATGTGGTGATTAGTAAAATGTAAAAGGACCTCAGAATTGTACCTAGAGGTCATATTCTGCTCATTTCCAGGTTGATATTTTACATTCATATTTAATACACTTTACATTGAATGGAATATGCCCTACACTCTTGTGGGACAATTTTACACATCTGCTGATTTACATATATTGTAATATTGAACCAGCATCCTTAAGAGAAACCCAAAGAGAGATAAGACTATAAAACTAGAAATGACATGTTAATAATATCCTGCGTCTAAAGTTCAAAAGTGTTTTATTTTCAAAGTGTATAGATTTGTTTTATCTTCATGGCCTACTATATTCTTCTTCTTAATGCTGCTGTAATTCTATTTTGAGATGTTTAAATCCTAGTATTGTTTATTTCTACTTCTGTACAATGCCTTGTTTTGTTGTTTTTTATGTTGCTGCAACGCAAACATTTCCCAATTTGGGATCCATAAAGTACATCTTATCTTATCTCATATTACTATTTAGTGGCTCAGCATAATCAACATCATACTGTAATACACTGCAGTCCTGTCCCTGGCAGGGTCAAACTGTCCTGTTATTGTCTGAAGAAAAGATTGTTTTATGGTCCTAAGACCTGCCTTATCGTATCCATAGAAACTGCTCTCCCAAGGCTGTTTGAGTGGATTCAAACCCAGAACCCTCTTGCTGTGAGGAGATACTGCCTACCATTGTAACACCAGCTCTAGGTATATTAATATACTTGGCTTTCATGGATTCCGCATTGAGTTCAATCAGAAAAAACAAAACCACAGACATGTTAAAGCATACCTTATTATTGTCCAGGGAAATGTCTCGTACAGCATCTGTGACTCCTAACACGCCTGCCGAAACAAAGCAGAGTCATGTTCTTCATCATTATTTCAAAAAGCACGGAAAGTCTAGGCCAGCTTTCAGTTCTTCCAATGTGTAAATGTAGGGAATTCCAAGTTTGTCTGGTTGCGTTATGTCAGGTCACAGTTTTATAGCATCGATAAAATGCTCTGGATATATGAAATGTATGGGTGTTGATGGTGACCAACCTGAGTTGTGGTACGTGTCCACCCAGCCCCCGTCTCCATCATCCTCTTCAATGATCATTTCCAGCTCATCTGAATACTCCATCTGTTTACAACGCTTGTAACAAGGAACTGAAAGACATCAAACACATCGTCGGCACACAGTTAACACACGCCAGAGGAAGTAACGCTGGAAGTTAAGTAACAAAGGAACCTTTACAATAATGGAATTGTATTTCAAATCCACCTACCATTGCGTGTCAGGAGAAACTGTTTATCCTGCGGCAAATATGGCTTTACCTTGACTTCTTCCCCAGTAGCCCTAAAGGAAGATGGAAACCAAGACACTTATTACTTTAACAATTTAAGGTCCACAGTTGCAGGTTTGTTGAGCAAAGAGGAATTGAATGAGCTGAAATCTAATAATTATTTTACTTAGTGTTGGTGGACTTAAGGTTTTGCATTAAAAAAATTATATATAAATGAGTGGCAGGGGTTAGGCAATCCCATACAAACATGGGACTATAACTGAAATGAGTTGTACAACGATGTGTAGTTCAATGACAATAGTTGTTTCTTTTATCCTTGCACTCACATTACTACCAGCAACCACCACATTACTAAAGTTACTACCAACAGTACCCAGCTCCACTCCAGTGTATGAGCTCACTTCCGTGGTACTGCATAGGGTAAAGGTAAACGTGACAAAATAATGACATACATTCATTGAGTAGTGCTGCACTGGTGTATTTCAAAGTTTATATTTGATCTCAGCTTTCAAGAGCTAATAATCATATTTCCTGTGTACTCAAATATCTGTGATTCACCTCTAAGTGGACACTCACCATTTCCATGTGGGGCAATGGTGAACCAAATGATCTCCCGCTGCTACAAACTAAAATACAAATTAAAAGTATATTATTTAGATAACAAGCTGCAGGATTTTGAGAAGATATTTAAAGAAATGTAAAGAAATACTACACTAATTACAGAGATTGGAAAAGTACTCAGAATATTTACTTAAGTAAAAGTAGAAATACTACAGTGTAAAAATACAGTACATTAAAATGAGTCAAATACAATACATACAAATACAAAGACTATTAGAATCTAAATATAGTACTCATTGTGCAGACTGGCCCATTTAAGCACCATATATTTCAATTGATTGCATTATAATTATTTATTATTTATTGTGTGAATCACTTCAATGTTACCTATAATGATATATACAAATATACTAGTATTAATATATGTAAAATGAAGTCAAAAGCACAACATTTGCCTAAGAAATGTAGTAAGGTAAAACTATAAAGTAGCACAGTGTGAAAAGTACTCAAGTAAAGAAGAAGCTATTTCCATTTCTTACTGAAGTACAAGTACAGAATCCCCTACTACAGTAAAGTTAGTTCTCACCTCTTCCGGTGTAATGACTCCAGTCTCTTTGAATTTCGATTCCTGGGATTAATAGAATAACATAGACAAAAGAATGAAACGATTATAGAGAACAATATAAAGATAACAGAACCAAAACTGTATAGGGATATGCAGGCTTTAAGCTGTACATTTTACAAAATGGTAATTAGCTTGTATCCATGGAAAGCCTAAGATGACAATAACAACAATTAATGTGACCGTTAGATAGCTTTCAAAATGTGTGCATGTACATCTGACAGAAGTCCCCCACCTATAAACAAGCTAACGTTAGCTCATGTAGCTTACCTTCAACACTGGAGTGAGAAACTCAGCTACACCCAGAGCCGTCCCCTTCACCGTGTTTATAACGTTCTGCATCTTGTAAAGGTCCTTAAGGACAAAATGTGACGCTCTTCAAAACCAGTCTTTTAAAAAATGGAATTATGTTGACATAGCTACTCAAACACCAGAAAGAGCATATCACATGACACGTCCGAACCCTTCCGGTATCCGACTCTCGCGAGAAATGTGGAGACGAAGCGAATCCCGATTTTCTGGAATGTCTGTAGTGGCCAATAGGTGGTAATACAGTTTATGTGACGTCATTGTGGACGGAAATACTTTTTACCATTGATTTACATTGGGAAAGAGACGTCTGTAAATCAGCGTATAATTTTTATTTTGCCAAATAAACTATCCAGTACGAAGACTTGTATACACCTCAATAAAATCATTAGGGTCTAAAAGTTGTAAAATGCGCTAAAAGCTAAATCCTCCAGTCATTTTCCCTTTTCATTCATTTGACTGAGCCGAGAGTAGAAGATCGGAGGCAGGACTTAAGGAAAACTCGAGTGCGCATGCTCTATGGGCCCAAATTCGGTACTTTTGCTTTCGAGAGCGCCAGACCATTTTGGCTTCATTCACCACTGAGCAACTCTCATAGGAATGGACGGGACCGGAACATGAATAACAGTCTTTGAAATAGTGCGTGACGTCTGGACACTGTCGCTACCGTAGACTGTCTATAGAAAGGTCGCATTAACTTACATTTCCTTCTGCTCCCTATGTTCATGTCATCGTGTGAGTCTAGAAGCTAGGCTAGGCTAGCAGTGTGCATGTAGCAGCATACAGCGAGGTCGCAGTATGTTGAGGCTCTGGGTAAGGTCGGAGTTCCAGAGAGCGAAGGTCCTCTGTGCCTCCAGAGCTGTCAGAGTCAGATGCAGCGGAGACTGCAGCAATGCTTCAGCCCGGGCATGGGTTAGACCCAGCGGGGCTTCAACGGGTTTAAATGCTTTCAACAGCCTGACCAAGCAGAAAGAGCCTCTGATCCTGGCCAGAGAGGGAGTAGCTACCTGGTACGGAACATGGGTAAATATTGAGTATATAAAGCATGTAGAACTATCTTACTTAATGTGTTGTGTTACAGGTATAGCTGTGGACCAACCGTATACGACCATGCACACCTGGGTCATGCATGGTAAGGATATAACATCATTATTTGTAAAGGCACAGATTTTAAAATGTACCATAGCTCAATATGTGGGTGTCTTTCCACAGCTCATATGTCAGGTTTGATATCCTGCAGAGGATCCTAACCAGGTTGTTTGGAATCACTGTGATCCATGCCATGGTCATCACCGACGTGGATGATAAAATCATCAAAAGAAGCCGGGAGGTATTCACACTTCAGATCCCAAAAATGTTTTATCATGTGGCCCTAATCCTTTTCCTTTGTTTTATTCACATATATCTTTCCCTTGTTTACAGGAGAATGTTTCTCCAAACGTGTTGGCTTCAATCTATGAGGATGAATTCAAGAGGGATATGCTTTCTTTAAAGGTGTGTGAAAAGGTCACAGGTAATTCATGTTCTTATTCCCATGTGATATATAACATACTTCAAGCCTGACATGGAGGGTCACTTCATATAGATTATAAATTAAGTGAAAACTGCTCTTAGGATAGAAAATGTCTTCCAAATGTACAATGTTGTCATCGAGCATTCATGTCCTGAATTGTCCTTATTATCATTTATTCACACAGTTTTAATTCTCTGTGAGGTGTACGCAGGTAAAAAAAGTCATTTGCTGTGAGTGATACACTGTAACGTGTTTTTCTATCAACTTTATTTTTGTAGGTGATTCCTCCTGCGGTGTATTTAAGAGTCACTGAGAATGTGCATCATATTGTTGCGTTTATCGACGGGATCATTAGAAATGGACATGCTTATGCCACAAAAGAAGGTAACATGTGTATGAGCTTTAGGTGCTATTGTTATTTCTTTTTAATTGTTTTAATTGTTAACATTGGTGAAATTCCTTGGTTGTAGGTGACGTGTATTTTGACATCCAGTCCATTGGGGGTCGTTATGGCAAGTTTATAGGAGCAGTGGATCCTCAGGGAGAGCCTGGTGAGTGTCTGTCTGCTTACAGCGCTGTCAGTCATTTCTGCACAGCAGAGGAACCTTTGTGTCACTGACCAATTTCTACTTCTGACATCCACCTGGTTCCATCTTTGTCTTATGTGTTATCTTTTTATTTTACACACGAAACCTACTGCACGTCCGTCTGTCCTGAGTTTTCCTGAGAGGGTCAGACGGTGTCGTATTCTGTACAAAGCCTCCTAAGACAAATGTAACATTCTTTATATTGGGCTGTATAAACACACTTTGATTGACTGAAGAAAATCATTAGGGGCTGAAAAAGCTTATACAGTGAGAAGAGCGCTTGATTGCAAATGTGTAGAATTATGAGGGTTCTATACGAAGAAATGGAATATACTATTCATAAGTATGTCACATAATTATATATATAATGACCTGAGCTTAAGATTGAGGGCTTCATATCTACAGAGTATCAGCAGAATCTGCAGGGTGTTCTTTAGAGTGTAAGTAAGCCGTATAATACTGACCTTTTGAGGATCACACACACTGACACTGTTCTGTTGGCAGACAATATGTCAGCTTTACCCCTGCATAATACACTGTACGTTTCTCCAGGCAGCACCACTAAACGAGACTCCAGGGATTTTGCTCTCTGGAAGAGGTCCAAACCTCAGGAGCCGTTCTGGGAGTCTCCGTGGGGCAGAGGGAGACCCGGCTGGCACATCGAGTGCTCCACCATCGCCAGGTTTGGATCTGCTAGTCTTATCTCTCTTTGGGTTTCTCTTAAGGACGCTGGTTCAACATTACAATATATGTAAATCAGCAGATGTGTGATGTGTGACCTGCGTGCTGTTCAGCTCAGTGTTTGGCAGCCAGCTGGATATCCACTCCGGAGGGATCGACCTGGCCTTTCCTCACCATGAGAACGAGATCGCTCAAAGTGAAGCCTACCATCAGTGCGGACAGTGGGCGAACTACTTCCTCCACTCAGGTAACACTGCTCTACTTCTTTATCCAATAAATTGTGTATGTACATCAAAAATTATATACACACAAAACACAGACATCACATCTCATTTAGACAGGAGCTTCTGTTATGCTGTAAATGTTATACTTGATAGAAACAAAGCCGGTCTGCAACTCTGACATTCTTTGGGGTCAACACCACTTATAGAACTCTTTAAAGGTAGACTGTTTTCCTAATGTGAAAAGGCAGCTTTGTTTTCTTATGAATGTTGTTGCCTATAATTGCTATCAAATTCAGCACTGACACCATTGATTTGTTTTCAGGACACTTGCACCTGAAAGGCAGTGAAGAGAAGATGTCAAAGTCTTTAAAGAACTACGTCAGCATTAAGGTAAAGTCCTTCCAAACGATTCATCACGTGTTATTGAGTAACTCTTGTTGGAACCACCTGCTTTTTATTCCATCAGGATTTCCTGCAGTCCTACTCTGCCAACGAGTTCAGGATATTCTGTCTTCTGTCCAAATACAGATCAGGTGGGGTAAAATGTTTGTTTGGTAACACTTTCGATTAAAAGGTACACATATTCACCGTCAACTAGTTGTTAATGAACATGCATACTGTATTAGAGCCAAACTACTAGCTTATTAGTGAACATATTCGGAGTTAGAAATACCTCATTTTAAGTTATTTTGACACAATAAACGCATGTCTTGTTACATAAGAATAGACCAGATCTGTTTGGTGCTATTATGGGAGAATGACTATTCCTGTGGTACTGCTGTCTTATAAAGCCCATATTGAGCATATTAAGACCACAACTCATGTACAACAAGTACTTGTAGAATATGGTCATGTAGAATAAGGCATTAATACGTGTTTATACTAAAGAGCGAATATACTGCTAATATGCATGTTGATTAACAACTAGTTGATGGTGAATATGTGTACCTTAATATAAAGTGTTACTGTTTGTTTTAAACCATTGAATAGAAGGGAATCCACTGGTGTTTCCAGCAGTAATCAGACTTGTTTCTACAGCCATAGACTACAGCCACAGCAGCATGGTGGAGGCCCGCATCGCCCTGGGAACCATCTCCACCTTCATGCTGGACGCTAAGGCCTACATGAAGGGCCAGCTGCAATGCACGCCTGTACAGGAAGCAGCTCTCTGGGACAGGTAGCAACAACTCCACACTTTAATTCGTTATCTCAATGTGCTTCGTTCGTCCTATTGCTTGTATTGTTGTTTATAGAATTACTATTTTCTCAGTTCTTTGTGTTAGGGGGCTTTAATTCTGACGCATCCATTCCTATCAGAGTTGTCCAACTAGCTAGTCTTCTCATTGCTCAAGTATTGACATTACTGTTATCAAAATGCTGTAGCGGAGACATTTCTTAAGTTACAGTGAAAGTTAGACTGACTTCATATTAAACAAGAAGGTCAATCAAATGTATTGATGCCACCTATGTCCCGATATTTTTGCTGGGGAGTGACCTAAAAAGACGTTTCAAAGTATTGCTTTTGTTCTCAAATCCTCCCTCTAGCTGTTCTGGAAAGACGTTTTTTAAAGTTTGGCTTCAGCAAGTCTCGATAGCCTGTCGGAAATGTCCCTAAAAGTCATTCCAAAGTTAGGCTCATTTGGACAAAAAGGCTAAAAAAGGGTCCAAAAATGTCATAGTGGAAGACTATTTATCTTCTTATGGTGGGGGACCGTACTCACGGTAACCCTCCCTCTAGCTATGAAAATGATTCCTCATTTCTTATTATAGTGATCTTTCAGCTCAATGTTCTTGTTCCTCAGGCTGGCTGATACTAAATCCAGCGTGCTGAAAGCCCTGGCAGACGACTTCGACACCCCGAGAGCCGTCAGCGCAGTGATGAACCTGGTCCATCACGGAAACTGCCAACTGCAGCCTGTTTCCACGGTAACGCACTGTGCTCACATGACTCAACTTCTCCTGTTAGACTCGATGACAGACAGGACGAGCCCTATAGAAGGATTACAAATGTCAATCATCAGTTTAAAGCTGTGTGTGTGTGTGTGTGTGTGTGTGTGTGTGTGTGTGTGTGTGTGTGTGTGTGTGTGTGTGTGTGTGTGTGTGTGTGTGTGTGTGTGTGTGTGTGTGTGTGTGTGTGTGTGTGTGTGTGTGTGTGTGTGTGTGTGTGTGTGTGTGTGTGTGTTCAGTGTGAGGGCGTCACTAGGAGCCCTGCAGTGTTTGGAGCGATGATCAGCTACATCACAGAGATCTTGGACGTGTTCGGGGTCGATCTGCTGCACACTAAGGAGGTCAGAACATTTAGACGTTTGCACATCCATTACCTTTTCATGAGGTTCCCGATTGGCTGCAGGAAAGTGTGTGTGTTTGAGTCAAATAGAAAGTGTGTGTTTAATTATTCAAATGATGTTACAGCAGGGAGACGTGGGGACCAGCAGTGGGAGTCTTGAGGGGGTGGTGGAACAGCTGACTCATTTCAGAAGTGAAGTTCGAGCGTTCGCACTCGCTCGTCAGGATGCTCCCACCAGTGGACCCCCCCACAAAGCGGCACTCTACCCAGAGAGAGGGCCCCTCCTCAGAAGTTGTGACACTCTCAGGAAGGACCTGGCCCCTCTGGGTGTGCTCATTAAGGTATGTGGGTGGGTGGGCTCACAGTATTTACTATTTGTCATGGAGACTGGGCTGATGTGTTCTTGTTTTTCAGGATAGAGGACTCACCTCCACATGGGAGCTAACTAAGGGGAGTGAGAGCGTCCAGGATGAGGAGCAGGAGACCCCCAGCTGAAAGACTCACTCGCTACTTCAGGCTGGAGGACTCAATCTTACTTCAACTGAAAGACTTTATAAAAAAAAAGAGACCAGACCATCCGAACGGAACAGGATAAGGGCGACATGAGGGAAATTAGAATCAAATTGGGATGTGAACAAAAGTAGAAGAAAAAAGTTCTGGGATTAGTTTTTGTACTTTTGGTCAACCCCCAATATAGTTTTTTCTCATGTGGCCCTAATCCTCTTCCGTACATCCTGATAAGAGAAACGAACTGTCAGTGAAATGCCTGATGTGACTGTCACTTTTTGTATTCAGTGCTTCAGAAGGTGCATCTGTCAATGTGAGCAGGATTATACATTGAATGTTCATTAGTTGTTTTAATAAAACAGATTATGATGTGTATGGAACACAGAAGGAACACTGAGCTTCTTTGTCTCTAAGCCAAAATATATTTGAATGAATGAAAAACAAAGACAACATCCCTAATTGAAACAATTGTGCTAACATTGGCTCTTTCTTAGAATACGAACCTTTACTGTGCCAACAAAAACTTGGAAAATGGTGTGAGAGGCAGAGAGCCCCTTGGATAACTACATTTACCATCTTGCACAAAATTATAGCTTAAAGGATATTGCAGTAAACAAGACCAAACTGAAAAGATCTGACAAATGAAACTCTTTAACAGTATCTCAGTTTATACGTTTATATTGGTTTCTTTGTTGTGTGTATGTTCATTTTTGGGTGGCTCAAACAAGTCCTAGTCTATATGCAGACTGACACGTCTGTGTGTTAAGGCTGCTGAGCAGTGATGTCACCACACAGTAAAACAGATGACAAAGCCTGTACCTGAGGAACAGTCTAATATGATGAGCATTCTCCAGCCTCCTCATGAAGACTGCTCCAGATTTCCTGAAGCATTATGAGGCCCTGCTGTGGCCCTCAGGCGCTGCTGTGGCCCTCAGGCCCTGCAACTCAGGCCCTGCCCTCAGGCGTCAAGTTGATGAGCGAGTTGCTGGCCTGAGCGAGCTCTGTGATGGACACTCTGCCTCTCTTTTTCATGAACTGAGCCACTGAGTCCAGCTCGTCTGGAGTGATGGAGATGAACTTCCCTCGGTCATCTATCACTCCTGCAGAAAAAAAAACACGTTATGTTATAGAGCAGACAGTTTGATCAAAGGTCACTTCAATGTGTGGTGCAGCATTAAACTATTTTTGTACGCTGACCCATTAACCCTTGAATGGTTTGTGTATCCTGGGAGGTATGGTCATTAGACAGACAGGCTGTGTCCGTGTGTAAAATGGGTCTAATAACAGTCATATTGGTGTGATAAGATAAGAAGTACTTTATTGATCCCAATTTGGGAAATGTTTGCGTTGCAGCAGCATAAAAAGACAAGGCATTGAACATTAGAGAAATTAAGACTTGAAATAAACTATCCAAAATGTAAACATCTCAAATAGGAATAAAATAGCATTAAAGAAAGTAGATGATAATGGACTATACAATGGTGTAATTGGGTGTATTCATGTGTAATACTGGTTTAATGTAAGAAAGACAAATCAATTAATGTATTTAATGTAGTAAACTAAAGTATTTATATGTGAATGCCAATTTAAGGGTTGATCAAATGACAGAAAAGCAGAAAGAAACGCTGCTAAAAATGACTCAAATTTGGGGGGAAATGCCTTAACGTTGTGTGTGTGTGTGTGCATGTATGTCAATGAGGGTCTAAGAAAAAAAATCACCGCGGTAATATGGGTGTAATGTAGAAAAAAAGCAATCAATGAATTTTCCAGAATATTTGTATGTGATTGTCCTAATAAAAAGCTCCCGTCTCTATGGTTACCGTGCCGCTTCAGACTGACCTGTCAGGGAGCCCTGAGCCAGCAGGTCCTGCAGTCTGCAGATGGCGTCCTGCGTCCTCATCCCAAAATGAGAGGCCAGGTCCTCCAGGAGAACCACCTTGGAGCTCTGCGGGAGGGGGGGGGACACACACTGTTAAACCTTTAACCACTGGACACTTCCAGCTGTTTTGGGAAAAGGTCTGCAGCTCTCACCTCGATGTGCTGGATGAATTCTTGCAGCAGATTCCGAGACTAGTAAAGAACATGGAGACTTGCTTAGAACAGAGAACCAGAACGTGAGAAGGATGAGAGCTCAGCGGTGTCTCACCTGGTCTTCAGAGAGCTGCTCCTCCTCCCCCTGCTCCTCCACGGTGAAGGAGGCTTTGAGCTTTAAGTACTCCTCCTCCTCTCGTTTGTCCTGCTCCTCTTTAGCCCGCTGCTCCTCTTCCTCCTGAATAAACAGCAGCACAGGGTGTCACGATCTGCTCGTACTCACACACAGGAAGGGGGGGGCTGGAAAGAGGAATGCTAGTGGACCTGTTTGTGCTCCATCTGGCGCTCTTTCTCGTCCTCCTGACGCCTCTCCTGCTCTCTGAGATCCTGCATCTTCTTCCTCTCCTCCCTCTCTTCCAGCTCCATCTGAGGAAAGGAACACAAGATGACAACGCTGCACAGCAAACACACATTTGTAGATGTTTTCATTTCTACTGTACATATTATAATAATAATAATAATAATAATACTTATAACAAAGAGAAGCAAAAGAAAAAAAAATTCAAGGTATACAAAATTAAATTCTCAAATAGTTTCCGTCGTGACGAAGCTTAAAAACGTTTCTGGTCCCCCTCTAGCGTACATTGTCCATGAAAATAAAAGTTGAGGTCGTTGTCATCTGTTATAAACAAATCATTTCTTTCTACAAAACAACCAAAAACAAATAACCCTTACAACGACAGGGAATAGCATGCATGAGTTCACAGGTCCTGAACCATTGAGGATTTGGTTTCTAAATGAGTTTTAGTTTAGGTTGCACAGTATTTCAGCTCATCATTACAGTTATTCCACAGATCAACACCTTTTGGTTGAGATGCAATGAAGTTTGGAATTAGTCCGTATGGGTGTTTTTTTTGAAAATGCAGTTTCCTCTCGACATGTGTATGTTTTCTCTCCGTGTGAAAAGTCCCTGGACAATTGTTGATTTGCGGCTCTGAACATCATTTGGATCCTTTTATAGTCAACTTGTAGCTTTAGTGTTTTTAGTTTGAGCCCCACCTCTCTCTGGGCCTTCTTGGCCTGCTTCTCCTCCAGCTTCTTCTGCTTCTTGGCTCCAACTTTGGCGGTGGACCCGAGGTTCTGCTGCTCTTCTTCCTCGTCTTCCTCCACAGGCTCCTCCTCTGGAATCAAAAGCAGTCTTGTTACATGTTTGTTTGAATCCCACTTTACATGCAATCTATCAAGTCCCCTCAATGTAAGCAAACAAAAACAAAACCGTTCTTAGCTCCATAGTAATACATATTATATTATAAGCCTCTACATTTTAAAAACGCAACCTTTTAAAGGGTCATTGTTTGAAAAGATTGACATCGTTAAACTGGTGTCTATTTTGTTTCACACAAGTTTTGCGGCAAACTAATTAATTCTGATCATAAACAAAGTGCATATTTCCAGTGTGATAGATAAGCATGAGAAATGATTTGAATGAAGAATGAGTCAGTCCAGTATGATGAACTCCAAAACAAGCTGAGAAGAAGCTCATATTGAAACAATAATAGTTGTTTTCTCATTAGCATTACTACAATACTGATTCGTTTACCATTTTCTACATCTTCTCTCTGTGGTCGTCTGTTGGCCATCGACGCGGCGAGGTTCCTCCTTCTGCGAGGCATACCGGCCCCTCGCTCCTCTGGGGCCCGCTGACGGGGCCCCGCTGCCCGGACCACATCCCTCTGCTGTTCCTCATCAGCTGACAACAGAGAGGGCACACCACATGTCAAAGCACTGCCTTGCAATACCCATCAGGCATGTTAACACTGCGAAGAGTGAACATTTTAAAGAGATGAAAAAGTAGAACAGAACATTACTCAATGCCCTGAGATCAGACACACAGGTATTGAAAGTACATTTACTCAAGTACTGTACTTAGGGACGATTTTGGGGTGCTTATACTTCCATTTTATGCTACTCTGTACTTCTACTCTACTACATTTGGCAGCCGATATTGTACTTCTTTTATATATATATATTCAGATTATAAAGATAATACACACTAAAACAAACACTATGATATCAAATGATAAGTTAAGATATCAAGCAGCAGTATACAAAGTAATTAAATTAGCATGATTAATAATCATCCAATGTAAATCAATTGTTCTGAAATGGGACGTTATGCACAATACTTACTTTTATTTTTGGTACTTTAAGTATCTCTTGATAGAAATTATTTTTGCACTATTACTTAAGTAAGATTTTGTATGCAGGAATTTTGCTTGTAACTAAATATTACCCTAGTATTATTTATTATTCAGGGTCAGATAAGGAGAATATAAGGCAGCTTCAGTTGGCCCTCTGCGGCCTCCGTACTTAATGGCGGAGTGACAGCTGTGAGCTGACGTTGCCAAAGTAAATGTAACTACAGCGGGAAGTTTGGCTTACTGTTTCCTCTCTATTACATTTAGAATAGCAGTGTTTAATGAAAAGGTAAACGCAACACTTAGTTTAGCAGCAGACAGTTAGCTTACCGGTGTGTTTAGCTAACATGGAGGTCTCTTACCTTCCTGTGTGCTCCCTCGCACCTTCAGCGCAAACACTATCAGCACAATGAGGATAGCAGCAGCAATCAGGTACACCACTATGTCCATAGCTGCGAGATTAAATATATATTATAGGCACATTTATTTCACTCTCAATCTCAAAAGTGTTGGTGAGGCATGAAGCTGCTGCTGCTGTTCTTCTTCTTCTACTACCACTCCTTCTTCTACTGTTGTTTTGACGGCAGTTGGCAGCTTTTAGGTGCCTTTACCGCCACCTTCTGGAATGGAGTGTGGATCAGCACTGTATGCTGTTCCCCTGAACTCCTTCGCAATATCTCTATTACATTTCAATCTGTTTGGTTTCTGTTCAGTGCTTCCTTTAGTAAATTACTAAATTACTGTAATACACGTTCTTGCTGGTATTTTGTCTGTGTTTTGTCATTGCCACAATATTCACATATACCTGATAGTACCTATATGTGCGCGTTACTACTACACCTGATATTTTTTTTTTTCATAATGAATAATGTGCTATTTAGTCCTTTGAGACCAAATCTCATTTTGGAAATGATGTCCTCCTCTTTCTTACTGCTGTTGACTTCTCTTGTTCTCATCTCTCATGTGTTTTGGCTTATGCAACCATTAGCCAATAACCAACCAAGGTAACACCCGCCCACCTTATCACCTGAATCTCCTCCTAGAGCACCATTGTGTTATTTTTAACCAAATATCTCTCAGGGGGCCGCGGCCAGCTGCAGCTCATTAGCATTTAAAGTCACAGACACAGAATCAGCACTTTTGGAACAGGGCTTCATGGGATGCTACAATGATCTGAAATGACTGAATGAATGGTGTTTCAATCAATCAATTCATGTTTATTTATATAGCCCAATATCACAAATGTTACATTTTGTCTCAGTGGACTTCACAGTTTGTACAGAATATCAGTATGACAATATGACACCCTCTGTCCTTAGACCCTCACATCGTACAAGGAAAAACTTCCAAAAAAGGAAAAACCCCACAGTTTAAAGGGGAACATGGGAGAAACCTCAGGGAGAGCAACAGAGGAGGGATCCCTCTCCCAGGACGGACAGACGTGCAATAGATGTCGTGTGTCAATCGAAAAGATAATACATTTACAACATAGGTAGACCAAATGTTTGGAAATGCATGTGTCTATAATAAGAAGATGAATCCACGAGGATGTCAACAATCCTGTGGGAGCCATCAGGGAAGTAGTATGATGAGAGTCAGGCAGGACCACAGTGACAGGTTCAGCCACGACTCGAGCAGGACTCAGGAATCAGGATCAGCCACGACTCAGGATCCCAGCGTAGATAGACACCAAAAAGACATGTGGGAGAAGCTGGGTTATTGGGAACATGAGAGTACACAGGTACAGACAGAGAGAAGGAAGAAGTAGATGTCCCCCGACAGTCTGAGCATAGCAGCAAAACTAGGGGCTGAATCTAATCAGCCCTAACTATAAGCTTTATCAAAAAGGAAGGTAAGCGCACTCTTAAAAACCGACAGGGTTTCAGCAAAACATTTCAGAGACATGTTCTGTATATATATGAGACCTATATATTGTTGAAAAAGAAGATAATAGAGGACCTTTAAGAGGGCCTATTTTAGCTGTGAGTACAGACGCAGTTAAATCGGTAGCCAACTGTATCTTTAGCAAATCAAATGGAAAAACATACAGTGCCTTGAAGGGACATAATCTGAAAAAGTATTTTGGTTCTACATCAGCATGAAAAAGTATTAAATGACTTCAAATAATGCAACCTTTGCAAATATAAGACTTACTTCAGCAAGCAGTTTATTCTGTTCCCTTGAAACATGCAGTGCAGTGTGCACTCACTAGGAGGCAGACATGCAGCATGTGCCCACAACACACTCTCTCTCTCTCTCTCTCTCTCACACACACACATACATCATCCATCGAGTCAGAGGGAAGGTCACGCTCACTCCAATAAATCACACCTGAAATAGCATCCACTACTGCATTGTGATTATACAATATGTACAGTAACGTAGTAAAGCAAACACTACAAAAGGAAAGAAGACGTCATGGATAAATGTGGAAAGATGTGGCGGAACACATTCATTTAGGATTGTGCGTCATAAAAAACCCACTGATGTGATAAAGGTTTACAAACTACACAGAATAAGCTGACGTAATCTAAATGAAGGGGTTATTAACAATATTTCTGCAACCATCAATTACATACAATTTGATTTCATTGGCCAATTTTAATTTGCTGATAAATGGGACTTGAACGGAAATACTTGTAAGTGGACCTTGAGAGGTCACATACATGAAAATATGCCTCACAAGAGCCAGGACATTATCAGATACAACACTGAACCTCTCTTTGATAACAGCCACATGTTTCTTAGAGAGATGTGTGTACAGGTTGAAAGAATGATGGAACAACATGAAGTTTAGGTGGTAGGGGCTATTTTTGTTGAGGAAAGGACTGAATGAACATGTTAAATGTGTAATGAGCTCATCATCACGCAGCATGCCTGAATGTGGGACAGAAAGCAGCGGACTTGGTGTCCGCACGTGCAGCAGGAGCTGAAAGAATGTCCCTGTCAGCACTTTTCAGAGAACAGCAGTAAGAACAGAGGAGAAGAGAGCAAATGAAAGTGAGGACGAGCTAATCGCTTAATCCCTCTCTCTCCCCAGGAGAGTGGGCTCCACTGGGTGTGAGGGTACTTTTCCGTCAATGGTGACATCTGGAGGACTCAACGCAGTCTGAGACTCTGTGTGTGTGTTTGTGTGTGTGTGTGTGTGTGTGTGTGTGTGTGTGTGTGTGTGTGTGTGTGTGTGTGTGTGTGTGTGTGTGTGTGTGTGTGTGTGTGTGTGTGTGTGTGTGTGTGTGTGTGTGTGTGTGTGTGTTCTGTCCTCTATGTGGAAATGTTTTGTCGCTACTAATAACATTTTTCATGCTGGAAAAATGCCGGTGTGTGCGTGTGTGTGTGTGTGTGTGTGTGTGTGTGTGTGTGTGTGTGTGTGTGTGTGTGTGTGTGTGTGTGTGTGTGTGTGTGTGTGTGTGTGTGTGTGTGTGTGTGTGTGTGTGTGTGTGTATTTCAGGATCTTGAACTCCAGTTCACGTTCTGACTTCTCACACTTCAGGCCCCCCAGCACACCTCTGCTCCGAATAGTGTCTAACTGTGGGTTGTAGCTGTGTATTTACTTCCAGATAAGCAGATAATACATAACATGTGTCCACTGAACCCATTGTCATGACACCCTGCCTGTCAGAAGCTAATTTATGGTATGCAAAGAATGTATGTGAGGCTGAGACGGTCTAAAGTTGAAGGTGAGCCCTGGAAGGACACTGCACTTGCCGCAGTCCTTATTTCCTGGTTTACGGCTCAGGTGATCTACTGGGGGCGGAGCTACTGCAGCTCCTCATGTGGGACAGCCCTGCAGAGTAATGCTGCATCACACCGTAAGAAGCGGTTGTGGGAACATGAGTGATGTCCCTGGTCTCAATCCTCCAGAGGTCAGTGTGACCTCAGCTGCGCGTCAAGCGTACAGAATGATTTTCAGCAGACTCTGCAGGTCTGGTGCTGTGAATGTCGACATGCACACAGAAAGAGGAAGTAGTAAGGAGGGGGCTGGGCGGAGAGGAGGAAAGCGGAAGACAGGAAGAGGGGCAAGGTGACTCCTGCACGGTCACAGGGAATGTTTGCATCACACATTATTGAGATGAACAGCTCACAGGATTAAGTATTCCCTGAACACAAAATGAAACACAAAGGAAGTTGGTTTGTTACATAGCTTAGCTCCTCATGATGTGATCAGTCTTGAGTAAAGAAAGGTTCTTATATTTGTCATGTTACACCAGGGTTGACAAAAAAAACGCTTATTTCAATTACAATAGAATAAAATATGACTGAAAGAAATAATACTTTTACAGATATACCTAGAGAGACTTTGGTTTATAGTGTGAATAAATGGGGGGGGGGGGGCAAGAAGGAAGCATAGCAATGTGCCAGGTATGCTATGTCAGGTATTCGTGGTGGAGATCAGTGGGGTGAACAGACTGTGGCTTTAGTTTGCAACCTATTATACTAGAGTAGGGTGGCTGATGTTCTACAACGTCACAAACTCTTCTGTTGTTGGATTTATATAGTACATCTCATTTATTCAAAGACCGATCAAGCGCATACAGCTTTGACAAGCCTACATACAACACGCAATGCTTACCAGAACTGCAAAATATGGTGTGGATCCATCATACGTTGGAGAAGTTATACACCAATGTATGTCGTAGTCCCAATCATTTGGCCAATTAATCGCCTTTGTACTTTAATACGTCCAGACGTTTGCCATGGTGTTGTATTTTTAACCAGTCGGACACATTGTTGTAGCCAAATGATGTAAAAACATGTAGATGACGCCTGACATGTCACGGCTAATCTAATTCCATGTATTCATACGGGTTGTTTTGACATTAACGATATGAGTAGTTCTTCCACCTCTGTGTAGTGACATGCTGCAGCGTGTTTGTAGTAACAGTTGAGTAGAAAGGTGAAGGGCAGGCTGGGGGGCGGGGGGGCTGTCCTCCTGTTTGTTGACACTATAGTGCAACAGATTTGTGATCCGTAACAATGACTTCTCTGTCGTCACAATCATCACATCTCCTCTGTTGGTTAAACAGATTAAGCCCTGTACGGTACACAGGCTTAGGGAGTAACGGATTACATTGACCAAGATTACTTCATCAGGATACAAAAAAAAGTAACTGTATTCCCTTACAGTTACATTACATAATCAGATTACTGTTACATTTTTTCAAAACAGGGATTACTTGCAGGATTATAATGTATCAATAAAGATTAATTTATTATAGCTAGACTGAATTTCCTTTTTGGTTTTCATTCTTTTTAAAATATCTTTTTGAATGAAGTAGGTGGACAACAGTGTGTATTGTATGGTAACTACTAGGAGTGTGAGGCAGCAGGATAGTTTGACTGTTTTTCTGATTTACAGCCTAATATTCCCTAATGAATCCGCCCTCTGAGGGTCTGTTAATGGTTGTGTGTTTTGTATGACTGTAAGGTGTGTTGTGTCACTTTCACCTTGGGCTTCTTCAAGGACATCATGGCTTCAGTTTTAATCACAGTGCTTCCTTTGTGTCTCATTTCAGCCAAACAGTCAGTTTTACCTTTCAACAGGTGTTCATATGAGGTCACCGCCGGACTCAGACTCCACTCTGCTTTACAGTACATGACACAGAGAGGAAAAACTAATAGGAAGGTCATGAAGTCAAGGTTAAAAGTCGATAACCTATGGTCCAGCCAACCAATAGGGCTTTCCAAAACACTTTCAATAATCTGCATAGTCTCTAAATAAAATCTTGCAATATTGGATGTATCACTGAG
>NC_136901.1:13163770-13238770 GCF_949606895.1 Notothenia rossii
TTATTTCTAGCTATTGCAAATTGGGTCACCATGTTGCCCCTGGCGCTGAAGGCAGAAATGCCCTTGGAGCCGGCTTTAGAGAGGGGTTATGGGCTGTAGAAGGCAGGATATATATACAGGTTTCAACTATGTGTATACTTGGCAATGCTGTGTAACTAGAGCTTATTATCCCTGTGGTGTGAGGGGGGGGGGGGGGGGGGGGGGGGGGTACTGTGAGGAGTCCACTGCACACAACAACACAGGACACCCACCAAGTGAAACTGGGAACAGATACAGTACCAGTGAAGGCTATGAACCTCATCCTGTCAGTGCAGAGGATGACATCATGTATTGTTTGAAGCATAATGAGTGTTTTAGAACAACCCGCTCTGTGCAGAATTGTATGTTGGTGCACTGTAATCTGGCATGCTGCATGTGCTAACTCAGTGTAATTGTTGGCATGCAGTGATTTAACCTGAACGGTCACACTGAATACTGTCTTTAGTTGCACATGGGCATATAATAGACTAATAGAATCAGGCTTTCAAAAGTTCGATTTTCAGTTATTTGCTACAAAAACGTTTGATACTTTTTTATATTACTACCAGCAGTGACTTTGAGGTAAGTGGATCACATCCACATCCTTTTTTATGATGAAGTTTGTAAAAAAAAGATCTGGACCCACATTTAAAACCCACTTTTACTATCCCACTAAAGTCCCAAATGATTTGGAACGAATCTTCAATATTTCACTTCTCAAGAGACTCTTGTGGAAATTACAGGACATCTGTGACTGGCATGTTGTTGCTTTACAAACCCTTGTGATGGATGCATGTCCTGAATATCTCAGGCTGGTGTCATTGCGCTTATCTGCACTCACTATTCTTAACAAGTGGCTGATGGATCACTGGGATACGGGGTTGGCATAGAGGGGATGGGGGGTTGGGTCTGTGGTGGTTCAATGTTTCACTTCTCAAGGGACTCTTGTGGAAATGCATGATGGGGAGTGAATGATTCTAGGGAGATGGATACATATTTATTGTGTGAGAGCTGTTGAGCAGGAACTCCTGACTGACGAACAGATCCATTAGGCTATGAAGCTATAATGGATATGCTGCCCAGGGGCCTCAGTCTCAAGTCTTTAAATAAGGGATTTTATTTATTTGACTGTCCTTACATTTAACACTTTTCATAATGCTATATAGTCTGTATGCACATATGCTATTGGTTCAATGCTAAATGTTCTGTCGTTTGCCATGCAGGCAACAACAGGAATTTACATTTGCATGTTTACATGTATTCAGCCCTATGTAGTGAATACAAACATGTCTGTTGTTGACCTGCATACATAGCTATATGATGCATTGTGATCAGTTTAGCAGATTATTTTAAAGTCTCTTTAATTAAGGGCTGACAGAGGTTTGGACATTAATAGCATACAGGAAGATAAGTTTTGGACGGATGCAGACATACAGTATCTGCAAAGCTCAGCGAGGGTACATGAAGTAGGCCTACTAATGTCTGCATCTATAGGCTGTATGTCCATCTTCCTGACGTCACAGGGACGCACGGCTTCCTCGCTTGCTGATTGGTCGCCTTTGCTCCGCCCCCACCCCCTAGGTAACTTGTGGAGAGTTTCGGGCGGAGCTGAGGAGGAGCGCTTTATATCAGGGTCCTTCCAGTGGAGCGAGCTGGGTTACTGCTCTGCCTCAGGTCGGCGTTTAGTCATCACACGGAGGGAGTCCGCCGAACTAAAGGAACACCTTACGGGAAATAAATCAAGATGCCAGCGAAACAAGACGATGGCGGGTGGAAGAAGTTTGTGTGGGACTCTGAGAAGGGGGAGCTGCTCGGTCGCACGGGGAGTAGCTGGTGTAAGTATGTTGCCGGGTGCCCATGGTCAAATTGGAACCGTGCGCTCACGGTTGTAGGAGCGTGCCCCCCGGTCGCCTCGTGTCTCATTCCACCTGTTTGATTATACTGCTGCAATCAGGAGCACACCGCATAACGGGGCATTTCTGTGACACCGTTACTCACATTTCCACCTGATTTCCATCTCCCTAATTTTGAAACAACTAAATGAGTTGAATGCAGATGTTAATTGGTTGGTTACGGTTAAAACAAGGTCATGAAGTATGTGGTTGTTTCTAGTGTATCCAGAGAGCTGTCTGCAGTGTAACGGTGTGACCTCCGTCCTGTCCACAGTGGCCGTTAGTTCTCAGGTGAACGTGAAGTTGTCTTTATGGAGTGGACAGTCAATGGTTAAAAATGCATCACGGTCCAAGGTGAGTCAAGGTGACAGGGCCTGCTCGGAAGGGACAGGAGACTATCGATCCGTGTCGGTTTCCTGTGATCAGATGTCACTCTAATCTAGAACAATACCACTGATTAACTTGCTCCACCTTCCTTCTCCTGTTTCTCCAGCAGCGGCACTGCGCATGTCCTTGATCCTCTTCTCAATGTCACTGCTCCCTCAGTCCTGTTTAGACTCTAACACCTGGGTACAGTAATGTTTCAGAGACATGATGTATGCTGTGCATCTGCAGCTGGGGGATTGGGGGGCTCGCAGGGGCTCATGTTTGTCCTTCTGAGGTCATCAGAAAATGCTGATGCATTTGGAAAGTGCCATGCGCAGTGCTGAGTGGAAGATTTGTGGTAAAAAGGCAGATAGGGGAACACATTAAAAATCCAGTCTGTCATGTCTACAGTTTCATTTGGCAGTATAAGTGGAATGTAGGTGATCTTTTTTCATTTTGTAACTGATATATGGTGCTCTAGATCTAGGAATGTCAGGTTTGGATGCCCAGAGGACACAGGCTTTGGTCATATGTCCTTGCATCTAACTGATGTAGTAATTGATTCAGGCGGATTGACCTTTTGACATTGCCTCATGCAGCACTGCACAGGGTGAATGTATCGCTAGCTAACTGCAAGGTTACTTTTGGGTCGTGCTTAATTTATTCCAGCCCACAGCGTAGACTTGAAAGGCTCGGTCACCTGTGATTCTGCAGCATCTTCATGCTTAAAGCTGATTGGATAGGAGCTTTGGGCTCATTGTTACCTTGTACTCTAAGCACATGCTTCACACTTGAGTTCCTGTACATCTGTAAGGACAATGGCTGCCACTGTGGGATTGTTTTAATGTGAAGGTTGGCTTTGTCATTCCCATGGTGTCTCACAGGCTCCGTGTGTGTGAGTGTGCGAGTGTGTGTGTGTGTGTGTGTGTGTGTGGCAGACAGATGGAAAGAGACTCCATTATGTTTGAGAGGGAAAAATGTCTTTATGTTCAGAATTTTGAGTTTTGTGACAATGACGAAGCCTTTTATTAACCTTTTTAAAATGCTGACTAATGTCCTTTGTAGTAGTCTTCGCCCCACCTCTCATTATTCAGCTCCATCGAATGTTTTCACAGCCTTTCTTATCACATTTGATCAGAGAGAATAGATTATTCCAAAAAGACCCACTCCCTAAAAAGTGCGTTTTCAGCAGAGGCCCATGTGCAGCGGTTGTAACCTTGAGTCAGCATCATCGTTGCTCATCTGCACACTGCAGTCTTGTCTCCATTTGTCTCTGCAGAAGTATTTCAACTCAAGTTCCACGAATACTGAGCAAACAGCTGTCCTGCCCAGATACAGGATTGTTTTGGTAGAAGGTGTTCCATTGTTGGATTTTAGTTTTTGGCTTCACCTGCAGGATGTTCTGCCCATGAATGTCGCGGTGTTATTTTGACCTTCTTCCTCTGCTAGCATCCCTCAGCATGCTGCTGCCACCAGCAGATTCATACTGAGGCTGCTGGGTCCCCCCCCCTCATGTGTGGCATTTAGCATTTAGCATAGCTCAATGGCCAAAAGAGCTCAATTTAATTATTTATGGTGTAGAGTTTCATGGTGTCATCATGAGAGCATGGAACCTGCTGCACGCCTTTTGGGGGAAAACTGAGTTGTCATGTGAGGAATTAACAGCATATTTGCCAGTACACACACACACACACACACACACACACACACACACACACACACACACACACACACACACACACACCTGGGTATCAGTTGTCAGGTAGTTGCTCAATAGTAATGTAGGTCTCATAAAGTGTAGCCGTTACATAATGAACCTGAGTCAGGGATCCACTCAGTGTAGATTCAGTATCTAGAGGTGATTTATTATTGTATAAATATCAGATGGTATGAATATAATGTCACATATAGAGTTTCAATGACTCTTATCAAACTGACCAGTCACGTGATTTTTGCAGACTTTGTCCCCCCCCCCCCTGTTGTACTGAAAGCCTTTCTTCTTTCTCTCCTCCTCAGCCAAAATTATTGCCTTCTACGTCATCTTCTATGGCTGCCTGGCCGGGATCTTCATCGGAACCATCCAGGCCCTGCTGCTCACTCTGAGCAACTACAAACCCACCTGGCAGGACAGGGTCGCCCCCCCTGGTAAGGAGTGGCCCCCACTTCCTGTATGTCGGGATGCAAGTGAATGCTTTAGGATAATCAAAAGGGTCAAATACTGGGGTCTGTGGGATTAGTGCCTCATTAGTGATATTTGTTTTCCATGACAGTCTGGGGATGAATTCCCGATTTTCTTTTTAATTTAAATTTTAAATTTTATTTTTTAGATCATTAGCCAAAAAAACATCCAAATAGACCCCTAGTATTTCTCCCTGACTGTTGTTTGACTTAAACAAGAGGCGTATCCATGTGTTCACTTGAGGCCATCCAAACACAGTTGTCACACGTAATTCTCCTGTCAATGACCTGATCTCTGGTCATCTGACTAGAGTTTTAAACATGAAGCGAACAGACAAAGTTGTATCAATGCAGGTCAGGAGTTAAGACTGACTAAAAAACACACATTTCCTTTCTTTAAGAGATAAATTGTCAATTGCACAGTAGCCCATTTGAGCTCATGTGTCTCAACAGAATCCCCTACTAGCATTTCATATGTTATTATTCTGAAATATGCTCCAACGGAACTAAAATCAAGTCTTACATGGCATGTCATTTGACAAACTAGTTGAGTATTAATTGTTATTTTTACGAATAAAACGTCTGTAGTCACTGCACAGAAGAAACTATAGTGAAACCTTGATACGATTCCCGTTTTGTTATAGTGATTACAGTGGTTAACTTATTAATTCCAACAGTATTGCAAAGATTGTTTTATGATTGTAACAAATGCTTGTTAATCCATTAACATTTCAATGTATCTCATTATGGGGGTTGTCCAATTTCTAAAAGTCATTGGTATCTTGTTCCTGTGTTCCCGACAGACAGGACCATATTCAGCCTAGTATAGCATATTAATATTGATTATCTAAACGGAATCTGCACTAGTTGGCTGCAGCCCGTGTTCCTGAACGTGCCATCTAATATGTCGTGTTTAATAGGGCGGATGATGGAACTGCAGTGTAACCATGAACTGGTTTTACTGTTGATAACTAGCGGCTGATGTGTTCTCCCTGCAGGCCTTTCACACACCCCGCGGTCAGACAAAGCTGAGGTGGCCTTCAACGTCAACGACCTGGAGTCCTTCCTGCCTTACACCAAGGCCCTGAAGGACTTCATGGTCAAGTATGACGAGCAGTGGCAGACGGACAAGATGAAGTTCGAGGACTGTGGAGGTAGGTTGAGTTCTGAAGTCCCATTGGCTCCTCTTGTTAAAGTTAGACAACTCTTCACAGAAGCTTTATTATGGTAATATATGATGAACATATAATACAATATATTGTAGACGCTCAGGCATTATTTGATACCACTTTCCCCCAAAAGAATTCAGCCATGCAATTTGACATCCTTGGCAAATTTGGGACTTGTAAGATGTTAAAGATTTGTATTCTTTAAACATTTGACACAATGACAAGTGCACACATCTCCAATCTAAGGCTAATAGCGGACAGAATTGAACATTGTTGCATTATCAAGTACAGGAAGCTCAGTGGAGTATTGGCCTTCTTTGGAAAATCAGCATCCTTATTCTAAATTAATTTAACCATTCTCCCTCCCCCCCCCCCCCACCCCCTCCTCCTCCAGAGGAAGCACAAGAGTACAAGAACCGAGGCGACTTGGAGAGCGATGTGGGCATCAGGAAGGCCTGCCGTTTCTCCAGGTCCTGGTTGGGCCCCTGCTCCGGCCTGGAGGACCCATACTTTGGTTTTAAGGAGGGAAAGCCCTGCTTCATCGTCAAGCTCAACAGGATCGTCAACTTCCGTCCAAAGGTAATTTTAAATATTATACAAGACAAAGGGGTTATTTGCTGCAGGAAATGAGACTGTCATCGACTGATATCGTGTTGCATGAGAGGAGAATTATTGCTCTTTCAATGTAATTTGATGCCTCGGGGGAAGTGATGCTGCGTATCCTCAAGGTGCAGTTCAAGTGACAGAACCCTATACATTAGTGGTGGAGAAGCTTCCAAAACGGCATCGACCGTGTCCCCAGATCAGCGTGTTGTAAATCATAGCTTTCCCTTACAAAACGTCCTCTCCGCAGCTACTTTGATACTATAAGGATAGGTAGTAAATGTAAGTGCTTTTGACTTGTATTGAGGTGCATTCAGGCTCTGTCAAGTAAAACAGTGCTTTGGGCCAAGGTAAATATAAAATGACCATGATATGTTTGGATTTAATCCTAAATTGTTTTCAGTTAATCCGTTTTTTCAGTAGAGAATTATGACCAGTTCCTAACAAAAGGAGTGCATGTTTATTATTTTATTTGTTCCCGTAATAAAAAGTCTCTCTCTCCTCTGTTCCTGTTCAGCCTCCTACTTCTAACGAGAGTATCCCCGACGAGGCTCAGCCCAAAGTGCAGCCCAACGTCATCCCCATCTTCTGCACCAACAGGGTACACCTCTCTTCAGTTGGAACATTAGCATGCGATTGCTTTCCTTTGTCTGTTCTTCATTGGTTTGATTTGTTTCTGTCTCCTCCCAGAGAGAGGAAGATGCCGGTAAAATCGGAGAGGTTAAGTACTTGGGTATCGGCGGCGGCTTCCCCATGCAGTACTATCCCTACTACGGCAAGCTGCTCCACCCCCACTACCTCCAGCCTCTGGTGGCTATACAGTTCGCCAACCTGACCATGAACACTGAACTGCGTATCGAGTGTAAAGTGTACGGAGACAACATCGACTACAGCGAAAAGGACCGCTTCCAGGGACGCTTCGACCTCAAGCTGACCATCACTAATTTATGACCGGCGTCAGGACCATAGCCCTTTCCCTCCCCTCCCTTCCTTCCTTGTCCTAAACTAAATACAATAGTCATGTAGAAGATTATAAGTAAGGGGGATAGTCTGTAGCGGTTAAGTCAATCACAAATAGTCTTGAATGAATAAATGACAGAACATACCTGATAGGGGACCGATGTAATCTTCCTGCTTTCATCACTAGCTTCTACACTTCTATCTAGCTTAATTAAGAGGAAAAGTAGCAATATGCCTAATAAACATATATTTATTCAGCTGTAAATGAGACTTTTCTCCAAGCCATGGGACATTGTTCATTGATGAGTGTAGAGTAAAATCCATCTCTGCCACGTCTGTCCCTCTGCACATCGCTGCCTTCGTCGTGGTTCCAGTAGATCTTTTTGGCATTAGTCGCAAAATGTGGTCCTTCCACACCACACATTTCTTCTGTGAGCAAGCTTTAGCAGTTGTGTGTGTGTCAGATATATATATATATATATATATATATATATATATATATATATATATATACACACACACTCCAATTAAGTAAATGATTGACATTAGTACTCTTCTGATCGGTGTAAGGAAAAGGCTGCACTCCAGGGAACTTCTTTCCTCTTTTTATTCGTCTTTTTGCATCTGATCACGGGGACTCTTCTTTTACTTTGACTTTTTTTTCTATTTTCGCTTTGTTAAATCATTTTTGTGGGGGTTTTATTACTTGGTTTCATGCCTTTTACTTTTGATTTTGCCTTTTTGAGTTGTGTGTACAGCCTGTTAGACACTGCCTGCTGTACGGTGCTAACTCAAGATTTTCTTTTTGCTGGATTCATCACAGCATTGTGGTGTAACTCTGAATTTTTTAGCCATTAAAACATGGTGGAATAATTTTATATTTATGCAGTTGTACATTTTGTTTCTTTGCAGAATATTGTAATGTATAAATGCAATACCAAAGTGACAGTTTGGAAGATAAGCGCGCATCAGAAGCAATGCACTACTTGTGAGGATTTCATCCTGTTAAGTGCTAAAGTCAATGTCTCGCCTTCAATGGTTACCTCCTTTTGTTTTGGCCATGAATGTAGTTAGGTGTAGAATGAATTTGAAATCCACCAGATTTTAATGCATTTGAAAAAAGATGACTTCTTACCGAGCTCAGTGGCTTTAGATGATCAATGATGATGACTTTAATATTCCATAGGATCTCATGTTGATGTGCAACACTCACCTTAAACATCAGTCCACTCTCCATCAGTTCATCCAGCTTTGTCATTTAATCAGAGATAGAAACAAATAAAAATCATAATGGATCTTTCTTGTGTTTTCTCTATTATTGTTTCTAAATCCACATCCTGAACAACTGCTGATCAGAAAGTATTTGAACATGAAATTGTGTTGAAATAATAGAAACCCATAATATAAGTATGAACCTGACCATTAGAATATGTCCTGTTTTTATTTTTAACATTTGTACCCAGTCTGAAAGGACCCATGCTAACCAAAAACACCAAAACTGCATTGATTTAAAACAAATAATCTGTACTGGTTTACTCACTCTGCATTTTAACATAGAAATATATGAATATATTTATATACTTTGTCCTTCTTTTTGTCTGTGTGGCTTACTTTAGCCACCCCCTTACAAGAGTATGTTGAATGCAGTGACTAAGCTGTGCAGGGCTGGGGGGGGGGGGGGGTTTGTGGTGCCGACACACGGCTCTGTAATTACAGGAGCTGCTGCTGTGTTCTAGCTGACAGAGGGATGTTGTTTCAGACACCACCAGAAAGCATGTATCGGGTCACCAGAAACCGGGGGGCCAACAGGGCCAGCCAAGCAGACCGACAGACGGCCAGCAGCCTCTTATAAACCAGTTCCCTCCGACCAAGACCCTTACTCAGTCTCTTATTGTTCGTTTGCAGTATGTATCAAATATGTTTCCTTCAGGCTTTCCTCCCACTGTCCCCACACTTGTCAAATTGCCAGCTCATAGAGTGCTATTTATAGAGTGGGAAATATAATAGGGGTCCCCAGCACATAAAAACTGCCGGATGCTAACTTGCATATGTTGGGCAATTTGCACAATTAGCATCAGGTGCATTAAATAGCACTATGCAGACAATAGTTTTGAAATGGCATGGCAGATTTGGAAAAAACATTGTGGGTGTGGGGCTTATTGAGGATGCTGAATCCATGTATGACATTTGCAGGATCTAAAATGGCAGTTTTGGCCAGAAAGTGGCCATATTTTCTCCCGGTTGGAGACATAAAATTGCACACTAAGGCTTATATGTTCCAACCTCATGCAATCCCCAAACATAAGAAGCTCTGAATAATTTAGATGGGATGGATAATTCCAGTGCCTGCTGCACAGTGTCTCATTGTTTCAGAATAAGGAAACTGGATCCTGTTGGTTGACCGTGAACAGCCTGCAGGGGAGTCTGCAGCCGTTACACCCGAGACACCATTATCTGAGCTTCCTGAAACACACAGCTGTGAAGCATTGGGCTGTTTCTACCTCAACACCATGCGTGGACAGTTTGGACTCACTTAATGCAGTTAACTGTAGTGTTAACATGCAAAGTGGATCATCAAACACAGGCAGGATCAAACACAGGCTTTTCCTAACTTTATTGTCTCTTTGAGAGGGCCCTCTGGCCTGCCAGCCCCCTGGATGATCACTGAAAAGAGGGAGAAAGGCTCTTAGCAGCAGCTCATCCACCCACACCTCCAGCATCACCTGTGCAGCAACAAACAAGCTCCATAGCAACAAGGCCAGCACACCACAAAGCAACAGAACACTCCAAATGAAACAGCCAGACACCCACACTGACATCACACAGGGGAGGAGGGGAGATATCTCTGTCAACCATCATCAGGTTACCAGGGGGCTCTGACAGCCTCTTCCTGTCTGTTATCATGCAGATTTGCGTTTGGTTTTTTGTTCTATTATCTAACACTAACACCACCCTTAAAAACTGATTTCACTCTCAAACTGCTGCTGTACATGAACAGGGACAACCAACACTTATCTTATGTATGATGCTTATGTTATATTATCTGTATGTTATTTCTTCCCTGATTAAATAACTGTGTCTTCAAATGTCTTTTTGATTAAATAAGTGCTGTTTGTGTCTTCCCTGAGAAATGCTGCTTTTCATTCCTTGTTGACACCTGAACACAAGATGGCAGCAGAGCATCAGAGATATGAGACGCCATGGAGCACGAAAAGGAGTGTCTGCAGAACATGTCGGAAATTATGCAAAAAATAAAATTAACTCTCTCCTGTGTTTTATATTAAGTTAACTTATTAAAAAACTGCTAACGTTAAGCTATGAAGGAACTACAGCACGGTCACGTCACCACCGCTAAGCTAAAGGCGGCTAATGTTGGGCTATAAAGGTAATAGTATGGACACATGTTTGTTTGTTTTTGTGCAGTTAATTTATTTTTAGGGACAACATTTCATATCAATAAAAACAGCTGGGCTGACTCCAAACCAAATTGTTAACATGTATATATAACAAGAACTAAGACAATATATTTTATGGAGTAAAACTGTTTCCACCCTGTCAGCTGTGTGAGGGGAGAGCCCCAGGGAGCACCTGAAAGCATCATGAGTTGTGCCTCGGTGAGGTTAACGTGTGTTTTTTCTGATGTTGACCTGAAGTGACCTGGGGCCAGTTTTGGAAGAAGTACTAAAAGTTGTGAGCTAAATGTACTACAAGTATTAACATTGAAAGTACTTGTTTATCAGAATGGATCTTTTCACAGTATGATAGGAGTAGTATAGGGTTTTTATACATAAAAGAGCATTTTAGTATAGTAGTGGATTGACATTGTGTATATTATTTAGTAGTACGGTACTGCATTAAACCACATCAGTATATACAAAGTACAAAGTAACTACTAAATGTGAGTGTTAAAATAAATGTAGTGGAGTACTACAAAGTACGATATATGAGAAGCTTTAAATGTAAATACTTAAGGAAAGTACAAAACATGAGTAAATGTACCTAGAGGAGGAAAGTTCCTCCACTGCCTGGGGCACAACACATGTCTGAGGTGGGAGGGGGGGCACAATGGTCCTGTGGGGACAGGCTGTAATGAATTTAATTGGAAAGTCAGATCAGCGTGTGAACACATCAGCAGCTCTGGGGATCGAGTGATGGCTGAGTTTGATTTACTGATACTAACCTCCTTTTAATTTCAAACGACAGCTGACTGTTGCTGGTTCCTGGTAGGGTGTCATATCTCACTTCTGATGTCACATCAATCCCAGGTCTGGTCCCCCTATTCTTCCTCGAGGTAGGGAAGATGCTTGTTGTTTTTCACAGTAGCCTACTTCCTTTTTTGAAATGCCCACTGATAATATCCTGACAGTCGGGTGACTCAGTGAGCAGTGCAACCTGGGAGACAGAAGACAACAAGCTGACTCCAGAGCAGCTCAGCAATTATGAATGCACATGGGGCCGGTGGTTATCTGTGGAGCGCCAGTGACATGAATCATCTTCACAGGAGAGCCTGAAACCACTGAGGATTAAAGAATTTGGAATAAATATGAAGTCAAGACATAATGTGACTTCTGAATATTATATATGGCTATTTACAGGAACACATTTCCCTTATATTCATTTTACTTCTCTGAATATCAATCACTGATGAACATTTACACACTGAATTCTGTTCGAGAACATTTTGAATTTTGGTAAACAGAACCCCAATATCATTGAGATTTTTCCCTCAACAGGAGTTGATCATGTGACCTGTGATTCATCACCCCTCTCTCTGGTCCCAGATTAACTCTAATCTCATTTACAGCAGGTCATGTGACTTTGTGTGGCTGCAGGCCAACCTCACGTTTGTCCACTGGGAAGAAAAACAATACAACGTAGTAGATATATCAGAATTATAATGAATTATAAGCACAAGGACAGTTATGTTAACCCAAACAATTGATCTGGTTTATCCCAGATCAATTCAAATCACTACATCTGACCCTTTAAATTAACAAAATTAAGTGTAAATCGCTCTGGATGAAGGTGTCAGCTATAATGTTATATACATAGTTATGATAAGCGAACATCGTGTGAGTGTAGGGTTTAAAAATTCAGCACTCATTATGGAAACACAAAAGCAGATCTGATCATGTATAATGTGAAAAAGTCAATGACAATATGTTCACCGCATGTGAAATTGGAATATATTAATCTTGTCTCAAACCACAGCACTGACCGATGATGTAATCACATTGTGTTTCTACCTCTCACTGATCAGCTGCTGGGGTGGGGGGGGGGGGATTAGCTGCTCCTCTCTGAGCTGCAGGTGGAGTCTGATGTCTCACTTTAGCCGCCACACACTAAGAGGATTTACCCAGACGGGAAGGGGTAAAAATAAAGACTCCATCTATCCACAAAAAGCTATCCAATTATTCTCCGGCAAAGATTATGTTATCTTTTTTTTCTGTCTTTAAAGGTATTTTAACAATGAGTTGCTAAACAAAACCCCAGCTATAAGTAAATGAAGGTATTAAAAAAGGCAGTAAAAGAGGTATATGATCAGTTGTAGACCAATTTTACTAGGGATTCCACGCGACAAAATAATTTTTACATTTTCAATTCAGTATAAAGCCACAAAAAACACACTATGAGACATTTTACAATCTTATATGTTCTTATTTTTCTTATGCAGGGGGACCATTCCAAGCTCAGTGTTACTAGGGCACCGGCCCCCGTGGCCCCCACCCCCCCAGAACCGCCCATGTATATGATTGTGTAAATCCAAAACATGATTTTGTTTTGTGCCATGATATTGATATAACACCGAGGAATACTCTGCTGGCTGATTCTCAGGTTCTAGAAAATGATTCCTTCCCCCGCCCTGGGCAGGAGGAGCTCCTCACAGCAGGGGGGGGGGGGGGGTTGTCCACAGCGTCAGCAAGATCTCTGAGTGCTCAGCAGCCTCGGGTTTGATGTGACATGGTGGGACTGAGCTCAGTCTGACTTCTCACCACACTCTGAACAGACTCACATTCAGGTACGTTCCCACGGTAACAAGTGATTGATTTTAATGTTTCAGTGCAGGTACAAGAAGAGAAGCTGTGAAGAGCTTAACGAGTCAGGAAATCTACTTTTAGCAGGAGTAATCTGGACACAAGGATTTCAGTGAAGAGCTAGGAGTCATGTTGATCTACTGTGAGCTGTCACTAACACTGTCTGCTGGATATGAGACAGTGATGAGTGACATGTGAAAAAGCCAGCTTTACCTATGTGTTGTCTTCCCGTGATCAACTTTTGTTCTTTGAAGAAACTTAGACCCAGAATATAGGGAGGTAAAGAGAGAGTCTGTGGAAATAATGTAAAAGGCACTGCAGTATTTCTACGTCATTATCAGATGTGAATTATTATTACCATTATATCAATGCTAGAATTCGGAGGTTACAGTAATTGTCAATATTGTTATGTCTGTATTGCTTTATAGTTATTTGGAATACTATGGAACCCAGTCCACTGTATTTCTATAAAGCAGTTTGTATTTATATATGACTACCAGACAATGAAGATATTGACACTGTCATAATTAGCAAGATAACGTTTTAATTTCACTTTAATAACTCACGTTGGGTTATGAGAGCCGCATGCACAACGCTTCACATCTGCACTGAGTTTAAAATGTAATGATGGTATTAATAATCACCTGTCAAAATGTGATTATTACATTTATTGATTCAAACACTTGCTTCGGACACCGTTGTTGCGGTGGCTGGCTACAGCACAGAACACAGAATCCTGAGAAAGCAGGAACTAAGTATGCGGACAATATGAAACAAGGATACCAAAGGGAAGCTTAAAGAACACAAATAATACTGATCGTCTGTCGGTCTATAATTCCAAACATGTCAGTCTGTAAGAAGAAGGTGAATGAGTGCAAACAGAGAAACAGATGACCATAACACCTTTTACAACACAGGCCTTCTGGTTGATTGGACGTTCCCACACCTGTACTGTATCTTGTGTTGTTTTCGACACTGTGTATGTGAGCTCACCCACCCCCCCCCCTCCTTCCTGCTCCATGTGTGCAGGCTGATGGACGCCCAGGACCAGACGCCTATAGTGAGGACAGGAATGCTGGCCAGGTGAGTCTCACTGCACTGCATAAGTGAAGGGTGTTAGGGATGAATTCTGTCTTTACTGCTAGACATTTAACCTATTCTGTGTGTTGACATTTACGACCATCCCTGCTTCTAATCTCCCGTAAGGAATGTGATAATGGATTCGTATGTTGATACTACCAGGTTTTATGGCCTGACCTGGCGGGCACAGGGGGGGTTTTATGACTGTGAGAACGCTGGCTTTCTAAGCTCCACAGATGTGAGAGACATCTCCTGTGTCTCCAGATGTTTACGCCCATCCCCAATATGTGGATTTGACTCTCTGTGAACTAGTTAAAGGGTCTACCAAGATGCGAGGCGGATCATAATTGACATGGCAACCCACCCGTGCAGTCAGAACCTTTTGCTGCTGTGACTTGTGATATGAATTCTCCGGCCGTTGACTTGTAATAAACATCATTGTTTGACATCAAAGCTCCAACTCTCCTCGTGTCTCTCTGAGTCCTGACTCTCCATTGCTGCAGAGGTTTCCCTTACAAATGGAAATTATTTATAATGATCTTAAATCTGTTTATGAAGTCTCGTGCTTCACCCAGGTTTTACCTTACGACTTAAAGAAGGGCATACACAATGACAATATGCTCTCATTTAGCCATGGAGAGCAAAGTATACGCATATTGAAATGAGACAATCTTTCCTGAAATGTCCTGTTTGAGTGTAGGAGTGAACATCTGATTTATTAACAGCACTCACCAATATAGTGTGTCCTTATTATGTATAATATATATATTTTTCTATTCCCAGGCTGTCCCACATGATGCACTTTGGGGGGAGCAGCGTGGGCCCTGCAGAGGAGAACATGAGGAGCAGGTGAGTGGGAGGGGCCTTTCACTCCATACTCACACTCACTATAGAAACACCTCACTGTGTGTAGAGTCCCTTGGCTCACATCATGATGGCTTTGCTTGATATATTTGTGGTTCGATCACTGGGAGGAAAGGTGAAGAGAGGATACATGTGTTCCATGTTTCCGGCACAAGGTTGCATGAAGTAACACATCATTATTCCAGGGATTGAGAATGAATCAAGAGAAGCTGCTGTACATTCAGAAAAAATCTGAGCAAAGTGCCTAAAGTAATTTTTGTTCAAACACATTAATACACTCTGAATCAGTCATTGTTTCTCCCCGGACAACGCCTGTAGTGTACCTGGGCTGAGCCTGGTGATAGAGGATTAAGGCTATTTAAATATATACATATGTAGACTAGAGACCAAGTGGAAGTTCATTTATCAGAAATCATAGTGTGTCATTTCACATATAGGCAGGAGTGCAGTGTGAGCCATGAGTTGGTAATATATTGCAAACCTTGTTTGTCCACCAGTGATGGTCGGTTGGCGTTGGCTGCCCAAAACATGAACAACAGCAACAACAACGATGGGTAAGATCCTCTCACACACCCTTAATCACATCACTAGACATCTGTTAAACACCATGTAAAGAGATTAGAGCGTATTCAATTAAATGAAACATGTTTTGTTCTCACATGAAATAGCTAATTCATTTATTGGGTGCATGCTATGCTATGTTCATGCAATGTGTCTAACCAGCAGTGGGTGGACAAACTGAAACATAAGGAAACCAGGGATTGATTATATTTAGTTTTTCTATGACTCAGCAAATGTTCAGTTAGGAAGGCTCACTAACATCAGCAGAGTTACATCGATTGGAAAAATAAAGACGCCCAGGAAGAATACTCCAGCTAGCATTTTTAAAGACCATGTTATGGACCAAAAAATAAATAAATCAAACCACCTGGTGTGTAAAGGTCAATCCCCCCCCCCCACCCCAAGGCGAGTTCTGTTTCACTGTCTTCTCATTATGTACTGATGTACATTTGAAGGATTTAGATATACTATGAGCCCTACTCTTCAGAAATGACAAAATACTGTGTCACAGCGCCCCCCACAGGTTCTCTGCAGGTACTGACTGATGACAAAGATCAAATAACCTCACCTGCCTCTGCTTCTGGACATTTACAGTAAAAAGGATGAAAAGAAAGACGTCAAGAAAGAGGAACCCAAAAAGGATGATAAGAAAGTACCACCGTAAGTACCACAAGCTCTTTTCCATGGATGCAGCTTTCCATCAAAGAGCACATTTTGACAACATGATTATGGTTTTATAGATATCACATTTTCTCCAAATGTATCCGAAAGATTTGGTCAATTTGAAAATGTAAGCAAAAATAACTGTCGAGTAAGTATTCTTGCTGTCTGAGGTATATTTGATGTATCATCTGGATCATGGGTAGAGAGTAGATTCCAGGACAATATGTTAGGATGGACCAATACCCCTCCTTTGATGAATATACAAATTAATTTTAACAAACAAAATCCCTTCTCTCATTCAGGAAGGAGTCGTGGGTCATGGACCCTGCCACAGATTTGTACTATTACTGGCTTTGGATAATATCCTTCCCAGTGTTCTACAACATGATGTTCCTGGTTGCCAGGTCTGAATCGATGGCATTTTGTATTTTCTCTCTACCTTATTGTTGTTTAAGAGATCTTCATCATGGCTTTGCTTCCTTACAGAGCTTGTTTTAATGAACTGCAGTATAAAAACACCACGCTTTGGATGGTTCTGGACTACTCTTCAGATGGCCTCTACCTTTTGGACACCCTGATGAGATCCAGGACAGGTCAGTGACAGAAACTCAGCTGAATGTGAGATGCATATTATATTTCAAAAATGTTACTAATTCTGACGTGTCAACAGGTTTTCTGGAGCAAGGTCTTCTTGTTAAAGATACAAAGGTCCTGAAAGAGAAGTACATTAAGACACGGCAATTCAAACTGGACGTCATTTCCCTTCTTCCCACGGATATTATATTCCTCTTAATAGGAATTAACAACCCTGAGTGGAGGTTCAACCGCCTCTTGAAGTTAGGTCGACTCTTTGAGTTCTTTGACCGGACTGAAACTCGAACAAACTATCCCAACATCTTCCGAATTAGTAACCTTATACTCTACATCCTCATCATTATCCACTGGAATGGTTGCCTCTTCTTTGCCATCTCCAAGGTGCTTGGCTTCGGCTCAGACACCTGGGTGTATCCGTCCATGAAGAACCCTGAATATGCTCCCCTGTCCAGGCAATACATCTACTGCTTTTACTGGTCTACACTTACCCTGACCACCATTGGGGAGACTCCCCCCCCAGTCAGAGATATCGAGTACTTTTTTGTAGTAGCTGACTTCCTCACTGGTGTTCTGATTTTTGCCACCATCGTAGGAAACGTCGGAGCCATGATTTCCAACATGAATGCTGCACGTGTAGAGTTCCAGGCTAAGATTGACTCTATAAAGCAGTACATGGAATTTCGTAAGGTCACAAAAGACCTGGAGTTAAGGGTGGTGAAGTGGTTTGACTACCTGTGGACGGAGGAGAAAACCTGTGATGAGAAGCTGGTGCTGAAGAACCTGCCGGACAAGCTAAAAGCAGAGATAGCCATCAACGTACATCTGGAGACCCTGAGGAAAGTGCGCATCTTTCAAGACTGTGAAGCAGGTTTGCTTGTTGAGTTGGTTCTGAAACTCCAGCCTCAAGTCTTCAGTCCTGGTGACTACATCTGTAAAAAGGGGGACATTGGGAGGGAAATGTATATCATCAAAGGAGGAAAGTTGGCTGTAGTTGCAGATGATGGGGTTACCCAGTTCGTGGTCCTCAGTGATGGGGCGTACTTTGGAGAAATCAGCATTCTCGGTATAAAGGGCAGCAAGGCAGGAAACAGGAGAACGGCCAACATCCGAAGTGTCGGCTACTCTGATCTGTTCGCCCTGTCCAAAGACGATCTGATGGAAGCGCTCATTGAGTATCCTGACGCTAAATACCTGCTGGAGGAGAAAGGAAAAGCCATCCTGATGAAAGATAATCTCATCGATGAGTCGCTGGTCAACGCTACTGACGCCAAAGACTTGGAGGATAAAGTCAACAAGGTGGAAGCCAGTTACGATGTCATGTCGGTCAAATTTCGGAAGCTGACAAGCCAGTTTGAATCTTCCCAGCGGAAACTCAAGCAGCGGCTCACTAATATGTCCAACCAGGTCCGAACCCTCAAAGAGACTGATGAGTAGACCCTCTCAGGACCCCCACTTAAGGACTCTCCTTGTGATGTCATCCAACAGGACTACAGCGGACGCTTTGTACACATCACATGGCATAGTGGCTCCATTCATTGTTCCCATATGTGTTCAAACAGAAAGGTTGCATTGAAAGTGCCCCCCCCAAGAGAGTATATATAGTATCTATTTGGTCAGATTCACAGTCTCGTCCTTTAACAGAACTTCTCTGATCTTTCACTCTATTTTTTTACCAATATATTCAGGCAAAGTTTAATTAAAGCGGTCTGTTTGATAAAATTGAGAAGTTGTTTAGTTTAACTGTAAAAATAAATATGTTTGTTGTGAGGCATCAAAAAAAGGTACACATTTGGTCTCAACAGTAGAATTGTAGTATTTTGCACCTGTCATGTGAATGATGAACAGCACTAACAATAAACTATTAGAAGCAATCGGCAAAATGTCATGTAATACTACTTACACTTTCGAAAGTGTTTCAGTCAGATTGTTTTTGGTGACATTTGTTGATTTTTTTGGCATTGGAAGTTCCTGTTTTGTAAGAACTGTTTTGAATAAATTGACATGTATATTTCCATCAACAGCAATTCATTTTGATATTAAATCTAACTTTTTTGGAGTATTAATAAGGTGGAAGTTAAGACTAGTGTTTGGCAGGAAAGTAATTGACAACAACAAATGACCTGTGGACTCAAATCAGGAGTACAAGCAATACAAGTTGGAAAAAAGCTGTCATTTATTTATTTAGCATGTTTTCACAACACTGAATACATGTAGCCTTTCATCAGTTTGTATCTTTTGAGTGTAATTATATTGAAGAAAACAGCTTCCCTTTCCAAACTCAGGTTGACCTTTCACACGTCCACGTGAGCAACAGAGTGATATTGGACAGCTGACACCAGACCTGGGCTCAATATCAGCTGAAGGAAATCCTCCTTCTTGGTTTTAAGCGACACAAGAGGGTTGAGGCTGCTGCGAACATGCAGTACAGTCCAATGTGTGTCCACATCACCAGGCACTCCACAAAACGGTCCAAAGGGGGTTAAAAACATCGACACTAAGTTTTCATTTGGCCCAGGTCCGGCTGAAAGCATGACAAAGTAAGAGCAATGGAACAGAGAAGGGCCCGGGCGCTCTGCCGAAACTGCTGAAACACAAATCAGAACCTCTAACAACCTACACACATGACGCATCTGCTCTGAACATGTGAATGTCCTCGTTGATCTCTCTGGTGTTCACAGACAGTGGATGTTGTCTGTTTCTGGTGACTCTCGATTGGTACTGGACATTAAAGCAAACAGCTAGAGAAAGATCTAGGAGGACTCACATTAAAGGCGTCTTTAAAGAGAGGGACTTCTCTACTACAACCACTAATGATATGTGGGTCAAGTGATTACACCTGAGCCAGCTGCATTCACTGACTAATGGGTGTGTTTGAAAGCTTCTATGCATCGACTGGTCCATTTAATAACCATTCTGAGGATGAGGGGTCATGGAGCATTTAGAAGTAACACATGTTAAATGTCTTTGTATACACATTACATTTCTGATGTCCAAATGTCTGCTATAGTTTTTTTGGGAGTATTCTATACATTGTTCAAGGTCACCGTTGGCATTCATTTCCTGCTGGTAAGAAAATATATAAGCAGACTCTTGAAATGTGGTGTAATCCATCACAATGAACAACATGTATGTGTGTTCATCATTAAAATGTCTGGTAGTGACACTAGCTCCAAATGATAATCTGACTTGGACATAAGTGGATGTTCACAAAGTGGTTGATGCGCTGGACACAAAGAATGGTAGAAAACAATTCAGATGTCATTAAATAAATGCATAAAAACACAGGTTTGTCCTTTAGATGAAAGCAGACTGTATTACACTCACCATTGTTATTGGATGTGCATAATGCAACAAGTTCCATTTGATTTAAATAAGCATGTAAATAATGTTTGGGTGTCTGATGCATTGCGCTGCTTGCCCTAATGCACAGTGTACACAGTCTGTAGACAGGTGTTTAAAGGGTTAAGCCTACTCAACTGAAAAAGTGAAATAAAAACATCTGCCTGTTCTATTGGAGGATGCTTTCACAGTAAAAGTGCTATCAAACACATTTTGTTAGACACCTGTAGTCATTGAATGCAACATATCCAAACAGAAATCATCAGAGCCAACAAGACAATCCAGGACATGTTCAGCTAACTCAGAACAGAGCGGGATCAGAATGGCCGTTAGCCTGGCCTTGCTACATATGTGAAACTGAAATATGGTGGACTCATTTTTCTACAGAGGGAATGTTCTGCCTGCTTCCAGCCCAACTTGACTTTATGCTAATTAGGAAAAGCAAACAAAAATGTAATCGTTTCTATTAAATAATGTTTCCCGATCTCCTATATAGTCTAGTTGGCAGCATAGTGAACCCGGAAATGTTGAGTACCCCAAAGTTTTATGTTAGAAATGTATAGTAGTGGTCCCCAGCACATTCGGGCAATTCGCTAAATTAGCATACGTTGCATCTTTTAACTTTTGTCCACATTGGCTATAATGCTAATTAGCGCAATGTATGCTAGTTGTGTAAATTACCCAACATAATGCAAGTTAGCATCTGGCAGTTACTATGTGCTGGGGACCCATACTATACATTTCTATCATAACATTTCAAGGTTCACAATAGGACTATGAGCTGGCAACTGGACTAATAAGCATACATCAGTGAGACCTCAGATCAGCAGAGGAAGGGTCTCTCACACTGAAGATGCTGATGCTGTATTAAATGGAAAGGTGGAACCATAGCAAGAGACACAGGTCCAATGGACTGAGTATAGTACTGGGGTCAGCTTGGCACAAGAAGAGCTCCAGGTCTGTATCTGAGATCCTCATCAGTGACTGGTCTACACGTGTACATCCTCCAAAACGTGCACATAGTTCCAACCGCGCTGATATATAAATACTGTTTTATTTAGAATCGTCAACACAGGAAGACATGGAAATAAAACGCTTCAAACAATCATGGCGACCTGTGGCCAAAAAACAAACATTCTGAAAATGTCTAAGTGCACTTACACAGCTCTGACATGATTTTAGTCTAACCTGCGGTGCCCCCCTCCCCCGCCCCCAATGAAAAAAGGGACCAAAAAAAGAAAAACAGCTTTGTCATAATGTGTCATTATGACCTAAATGTTTACCTTGTTCAAACATGGGTTAGGTAGAAACAGTAGCAGATGGCTGTGAGTGGAATGGTCTGCGAGAGCTTTATCCTCCTTATTTTGTGGTAAAGATTACTCTACTACATGTTATCGGTCCACTGGGGAAAGTTCAGGTCTACTTTAACATATATTTGTTCAATAACGGGGGTTGTATTGATTGAATTGTTCCAGATTGACATAGTTTAACAGTAACCCTCCCTCTTTCCCCAAGTAGGTAACTTGCACATAAAGATAGCATTGAAAAATAACCCATTTTAACCTTAAAATAAATAATAAGGAAAATGATCCTCTCTGTACATAGAAAAAGACGGGGACACTGCTTCACATTGACGTAATGTGGATGTGGGTGGGAGGGGTACTTTGATCAGGAGGTCTCTGTGCTTACAATGACTGATGACAGATGATGCAGGCACAGCAGCTCTAGTGGAACCATTGCTCCTCGTTCTTTAAGGACTTGAAATCATACTCGTGATTCAACTTTTTCAGTTGAGTCTGATAAGGAAAGGCGGTGCAGGGTTTCATGGGCTTGCTGAGTAGGAGTCCGTTTCACTGTGTGATGGGGCGGGGGGGGGGGGGGGGGGGGAGGGGGGGGGGGGCGCTCAGAGCATGCCAAACCCTTTGGCATAGGTGATGGCTTTCAGCAGCCTCTCCTTCAGCTTCTCCCTGCAGCTGTACTCCGGCAGCAGCAGCACGTTAAAGCAAGTGTGAGACGTCGGTAACCTGCGGAGTGAAAACATCACAGCTGCTCAGAACACAACTCCAAACGCCTTGAAAAGATTCATTAAAAGTTACTCAGCTTTGCATGACTTAAAGGTCCCATGTCATACTTTACCGATTATTACCCGTCCCCTTGTGTGTTATGAAGGTTTTTATGCACGGTCTGCAAAATTACAAACCCTCAAAGTACGACCTGTAGCGAGTAAAACTCTAACACAGAAAAGACCTGTCTATGCTGCCCCAGAACGCCTCGTTGGAGGTTTCTCTTTTTCTTCCTGGGTACAGTGACGTGCCCTTACCCAAATGGACCAATCCGTGGAGCTCCTCACACAAACACACTCTCACAGCGGCGAAACTGTGGCGCGCTTACACTGTAGGTGCGCCGCGTTAGGTGGCGCGGGGGTGCGGGTGCTAGTGGAGCCTCGCAGATGGGGGGGCTTCAGCCCCCTCGGAACCCCCCCCTTCCCGCGTCCATTCGCGATGTCTCGCAGACTCCACGCAGCAGGAGTGAATACACATACTATACAGAGGTGCTGTATGAGAAACCAATGTGAGTTTGGAACATTGAACAATGTAAATCTATTCTAGTAGACCTCAACAATGGAATCATGATCAGTAGAAATGGCCATGACATGGGACCTTTAAAAAAAGAGGCTCTATGAAGGGATTGCATGCGGAAGTGGGCGTGGTTAAATCTCAACTGGGTGGGAAAAAAACGATAGAGGCCACCATGCCTGCCACGTCACTGGAGAGAAGTATAACGCTGGAGAAGTCCTTCTTCAATCCAATAGGGCTCAGTAAGTGTAATGGCTACATGAGGACAGCTCCCATGCAGTCCCCCATTGAGAGGGATATTCACACGTGCATTAGAGCAGGGGTTCCCAAACTCTTCAGCCCGCGACCCCCAAAATAACAGTGCCAGAGACTGGCGACCCCCAGAACCTCGTTGTGGGTAAATTATACAGATGACTAGTCCGCCCCTGAAAATGTCGATGCAAACGTTATTATTGATAATAATTTATGAAAAAAATTAATCCATTTCTTTTAATTAATTTAAATTTTTCCATTTTTATTTTGTAATCATCTCGCGACCCCCACTTTGGGAACCCCTGCATTAGAGGGCCGTAAACGTGACGTCATCAAAACGTCTTCTCACAAACACTAGACGTGGAGCACAGTGCCGAGGTGGCTCACCTGTCCGTGTCGGGGCCGTTCTTGGCGATGATCATCTTCAGTTTGCCCAGCCCCCCCACAGGTGCTCTGTCAGTGCCTGTGGTGAACTGCAGGAAGAAGCGCTTCTGCTCCTCCCCAAACGAGTGCAACGTCTCCCAGAACTCCCTAAGAGCATACACACATGGTTAGAAGAAGTGCAGTGTAACAAGGATCTTTCGTAAAGTAGTATTAACTTTATTAAACTTAAACTGATGAATAATTTGATGTACAGTCACTTAGATAGAATAGATAGAATCGGAGGGATGAACCCCTCTTTAATGGTCTCACATGCAGAGCACACAGTGACATGTGTTCTCTGCTTTTAACCCATCCTAGCACCAGGAGTCTAGTACTAGGAGCAGTGGGCAGCTATTGTACAGCGCCCGGGGAGCAATGGGAGTGAGGGGGGAAGGGGGATGTCCGGTGCCTTGCTCAAGGGCACCACGGCAGGGCAGGAGGTGAACTGGGACCTCTCCAAGTAGAAGTCCACACTCCATATTTAGGTCTGTTCGGGGACTTGAACCGGTGACCCTACGGCTCACAGTCCAAGCCCCTACTGACTGAGCCACTGCCAGACTTTTTGTGTCCATACTGTGCCTGCAAACACTTCTTACTTGATGATTCGAGAATCTCTGTTGTAACCGCCATCGTACTCCGTTGTTTCTTCAAGTGCCAGGAAGTCCAGGTTCTGCAGTATGTAAGAGACAAAACAATGATTGAAATGAAGCAGATTGAAATGTCTTCCTGATATGTTTAAATGTCTGTTGACAAATCTCACCCTGCTTCCACAGATGAGGAGCTCGATCTCCTCCGGTCTGAACAGGTATTTGAGCGGGGACTCGTTGGTGACCATGTGGAAGCCTCTCCTGAACGCTTTGAACTGCTTCTCCACGCTTTTGTTCAGCATGTACTCGGCATACTGAGCCACAAATTCCTGCACACACACACATCAACAGTTCCCCGTTTATTTCCCACACCATGATTTTTCAAACAGTTTAAACACTTCTTCATGCTTTCTTGTAGCCTCACCTTTCTGTTTTCATTCGTGACTGGAATCTTGTCCCCATTTTCCCTTAAATCATGCATGAGCGGGTTCCCAAACAGGTCTGTGTGGGAAATCTGGAAAGTGATCATCATGTCCTCCTCCACGCTGCCCTCGTACTCCATCAGCTCCTTCAGACTCTGGTGCAGAACCTGTTCAACAAAGACAACAACTATTGTAAAATCTGGCAGTCTGGAAAGTAAGATTTGCTTCACACAGGGTTCTTACACCTTTTCCAAAGTCAAATTCAAGCACTTTTCAAGCATTTTCAAGGTGCATTCTCAAGCTTTTCAAGCATCTTACAGCTGTTGTAAATTACATATTTATATACACATACTCAAATGATTATTTCCCTACCTCACATTAAATCAGATTATTTTTATGCTATAAACAACCAAATGTGTGTTTCGTGATAGCATTCTATATGAGGATGAAAAATTAAAGAAAAGAAAACTAAGTTTAATATTTCAAAATGAGTGACCCATCTGTACGTAGACTGGGCCTCCCATATAACCTGGCTGAGCCAATATAAAACAATCAGCCAAATAACTTTTCAATACATTATTGATTACTATTTTTTAGGTACTTTTAGGTTGGCAGTAAACACAAGTCAGAGGTAAATGGTGTACTTTTCCTCCACTCCATGTATTTAATACCTTTAGTTACTTTACAGATGTGGATGAATGATGTGAAATATAATCAAGTGTTAAATCAGACTTTAGTTCCACCTGGAGTAAATCCACAAGCTACCCTGCAGTATACAAAGTCATTCAAACTAGCTGCACCTTTACCAGCTTTGAGAACACTTTCATGATCAATCATTATAAAACATATCATATCTATTATTCTGAAGTGGACCAATCTGCACAATGACTACTTTTACTGTCGCTACTTTCACTATATTTTGATGAGAATACTTTTCTACTTTCACTTGAGGAACATTTTGAATACAGGGCTTTTACTGTAACAGAGTATTCCTACACTCTGGTACTTCTACTTTTACTCAAGTACAACATCTGAGTACTTCTACTTTTACTCAAGTACAACATCTGAGTACTTCTACTTTTACTCAAGTACCAGATCTGAGTACTTCTACTTTTACTCAAGTACAATATATGAGTACTTATTCCACCTCTGGTAGCGTATTAGCCGGAATTGTAGCCACAAAATCACGCAGAGCTGCATAAAAATAGACTTACAAAGGTAACAAGTGGAAAATAATATTTACAAATGTGTACAATGATTTGTAGGTAATTTTGACTACTCAAGACACCTGTCTTATACATATTCAAAGGAAGACTGTGTTCATTCTACAATTACATGGGATTAACACTAGCACCGCCATCGGGTCAATTTCACCCACAGCTGCTTTTTTTATTGTATGTAACTTTTTTTCAATAAAATATTAAAGTCTCCCAGTCAGCGACTTTTTCTGAAAGTGTGTTATGTAGCACCCTCTGTTGTTAAAACATTTCAATATGAAGTCAGATTGAAGAAATCGCCCAAAAAATTGCCATTTATACCTATTTCCGCCAGCGGGTCATATTGACCCCACCCCTTTTCACGCTATTGATTTCAAGTGTAAACCATAGGTGTAAACCTATGGTGTAAACATAAACATGACGTGTTGCTATAGCAACACCCTTTGTCTCCTGCGGTTCCTTATAGATTGAGAGATAGATTGAGAGAGAGGGAGAGAGAGAGATATAAAGATAGATATAGATAGATAGATAGATAGATAGATAGATAGATAGATAGATAGATATTGATAATGACAGTCTGTAGTGAAGGAGCGCGCTGCGCAGCAAACAGCTGTTTGCTTTTCACCCAACAACGACAACCGCCTCACGAAACGCTATGTTGTAGTGTTAATAAACGAAACAATTTAACAAAATTGCTTGTCAAAATACCAATACCACAGGACCATTTTTTTTTTTAAGCAATATTTTTTTAGTGGCCCGAGCGGGCAAATTGAAATTACGTTATGCTGGCCGGGGTGTCTAAATAGTGCTTCCGGGACAGCGGGCCATTTATAATGTCGAGCCCTGTATATCATATGAAAAGCTGAGAGTCCACAGATTCTATTGGTATACGTTTCATCCCTGTGCGATCAAAAGAATATTAAACTTGTTTCGGCAAATTCAGATGATAAATACAACTTTGAAGCTTGTAAAGGCATAATTACAAGCGGAGAACGGAGTAATTTAACGTCACAGCAAGCGTAACAACAGCCGGTGTTTCTTGTGAGTGTTTCCCCGGTACACAAACACAATACACACAAACGCAAAAATACACAAACACACACACACACACTCGCGAGCTTCCCCCAGAGCAGTAATACAAACTAAAATGTGTCTTCGGGTCAATGTGACTGATTTCGATAGAGCAAGTCACATTTGGTTTAGGCACGAAACATACTACCAGTAGAAATACATGGCTTTCAAAATCGTTCTGTGTCGAATCAATAGATTATATTTTGTGACTATAACACAAAATGCCGTGAGACTGGGTTGAATTACAAGTGAGTGCTTCATCCTCTGAACACCACAGAATGGCGAATGTAACGCACATAACATAGGTACGCTCCTCTGAAATGATTGTCCCCTGCAATTATTATCCCTCATTCAGCTTGCTAACGTTAGCTTAAACAAACGTAACATGCAACGTTAGCCTAATCTAAAATGCTCTACTACGGCGTACCTTTCATGTGGCTCGTCAGCGCAGACTCTCCCATCGTTATTTTTTGCAAACTTTGCAGGAGGCTACTCGTGGGCTTGACCCTCGTCTTATCCATGGCTTGTATTTGTCTTCTGCTAGCCAACGCTCGTTGAAACTGCAACCTCCTGGCATACTGTCATCTATCACTTATCAGAATGCCCAGGTCACACACCTAATAAAAACACTTGCAGGTCGCGCGCATGGCGCGGGAAGGCCGGAGCGGAGCTGTTTTATGTAAAAGCTGGCTCCGACTTCTTTATTTTTTTTTAATCTAAAAAGCGAAGTAAAGCATTTACATTTTCAAGCAATTTATCCCAAATTCAAGCACCATTCCCAAACTTCAAGCACTTTCCCAACCTTGAAAACACCACGTCAAATTTCAAGCATTTTCAAGGATTTCAAGCACCCGTACGAACCCTGTTCACAGCTACATGGATTTAGCAGCTAACGAGCAATCAGAACACTTGCTAAGATAGTACTTACCGGGTTTGCGACAGCCAGGTCTCTGAAGGTTCCTTTCTTTCCCATCAGCTTCCTGTAGACCACCATAGGAAAGTGGACATCCAGAATACAGTTGTTGTAGATGGCCAGGCCCAGAACGATTCCAATCAGAGTGTACTGGCCCTCATTTTCATAGGATGACGGGTTGAACCAAAACATTTTGGTGTGCTCGTCGTATCTGAACATGCCTGCAGCAGGGAAAAAAGTCATAGAAAAAGGTTTTATTACTGAACTATGACCCCTGGGAGACTTCTTTGTTGCTTTGTCTGTGTGGAAATCTGACTCTTCAACACAGAGGACTTTAACAACGTAACATGTCACACTTTGCATTTAAAGGCACATTTATAAAAGTCAAATACCTGTTAATTTAGATAAGAGCAAGTTCAAGGTTCAAGGTTCTTTATTTGTCATACGAACATAGCTACAGAGTAGTTATGTCGATGAAAATCTTAGGTCACAGGTTTCTCCAACAGTGCAACACAATAACACAGATAAACAGAAAAATATAGTAAATAGAAAGAAAAAAATAGTTGAAATAAGAGTCTATATGCAAGCTATTGGAATGATATATGAGATAAATAATGACTAAGTATCAGCCAGATGAATGTTATGGATGTTGTTTCAACAGTTCAGGTGTTTAACGGTCTTATTGCCTGTGGGATGAAACTGTCTCTGAATCTGGTGGTTGTTGGAACCCAAAGCTCAAATAATAAATGTTATGATATTATTATAATGGTTTACATTCCATTATAATAGAACTCGTGTTAACTGGTTGCACTTTCTAGATCAGGGATCTCCAACACGCAGCTTTTCAGTAGCTCGCCGCTCGCGGCTCACAGACTGTGTAGAAAGAATCCGATGACAATAAATGCACCTGAATCACTCCGTGTCGCTGCGGCTCAGACACACGTGGATTTATGTTTTAAAAAGTACTCGCGTTAGCGATCCAAGACTTTAATCAAGTCTTGGATTGCAGAGTATGAATGTCCTCTTGCTATTTTCAGTTGATAAATACGCGTGTAAAGTGTGTGAAGGCAAGAGGAAGGCTTCCGCGATCACCGTCTACTCTGTTCCTCCAAACCCCGCCCTAAAAATAATGAGTGACAGGCTGATGGTGACCTGATAGAAACTTTATTATTCACTTAATCACTGATTGAGATGATAAAGCTAACTTAATCTCATACATTCATGGGATTTATGTAACAGTAAGACAGAGAATAAGTGTTCACCCACATGCACTATTTTTGTTTTTATATGCTGTTGTAAATACTCCTGTTGACGGCTGTGTTCAGACTCAAGTCATGTGTGCAATGCCGCATTCAAGACATTCAGTGTCCTATTTTTAAACTGAAAGAGCGTAGCTAGAAGCTGCAGCTAGACTGCAGAAGTATTAGTTTTTTGTTTTTGAGGATGGAACAATTTCACACACAGATATAGGGAGGCTAGACCTATACAATTGATTTATTATGGTTTATAATTTCATGTCAAGACGAAGAAGAAAAAGATGGCTGAACTGTTCAGTGTCAATCCTGTGGAGATGGAGATGGAGGTTATAAATCTCCAAAATCCTGTTCAGCTTCAGTCTCTGCAAAACTCACAACATTTCTGGAGGCTTGTAGACCCAGAAAACGATAAGAACATCACCAAGCAGCACTGAACATGTCTGCTTTATTCGGCTCTACTTTGTGAAGCAGCTTTTTCTGTATATAATCTAAATACAGAACAAGACCGACTGATGAACATTTAAATGACTATTAGAGTGAACCTAAGTGGGTCCAGCATACACCTCTATGGTGGACTCCATGCAGCGCCAGTGCTCTCACTTAATATGAAAAAGAGTGAATGCACTTAATTTACACATGTGCCATAAGAAGCTTGTACGGTGGTGATTAAGGCGATGTACTCACTATGTGGGCCATGATAATAATATGTGAGAAATTGTCGTTTTCTTGGACCTTGATGTAAAGTTAAGATGTTTGATAAGCTTTAGGTATTGCAATTTCACACGTGTACAAAAGTAGCTTAATTCAACCGATGAGGGCTATGTGAATAAATGTAAGCGATGTGATGCAAGTAGCTCTTGGCCACTTTCATTTTTTCAAAGTAGCTCTCAGGTGAAGAAAGGTTGGAGACCCCTGATCTAGATGATGTGTTTAAAATGAGGCCTATGGCATTCAAAAGTACAGTGTCAGCTATTGAAGTCTTAACATCATCAGGTGTGTTGCAACATAAATGCTAGTTGTTGTGTGTTTTCTCACCGATATCTGGGTTGAAGATCTCCTCCACCACCAGCTGGAAGAACTCTTTGGAGACCCCTCCTTCATCGACACCTTGCTCTCCTTCAAACTCCACGTACAGCTGCTTCTTCAAGTCTGCAGGATTCTCCATTGCTATCATTTCCAGCTACAGACACACAAGCGGAAAAGATCAGTGTTACAAACTGAACCAATATGACAAAGAAGCCTGAATTGTACATATTGAACACACATACCCTGACCAGCGCGTCGTCGATGATGTGGTCTCGGCGCACTTTGAGCCTCAGATAGGGGTTGAGCTGCTGACCCTGGACCAGGCTGTAGAGCACAGTGATGCGCCGCTCGCTGTACATGCGGATGCGGTTGTCGTAATACAGACCCAGGTTCTTTGTGACGGCGTTCAGAATGAAAGGGCATGTCATAAAGGAGAACTTATTTTCAGTTTCAACCTTAAAGAAAGTGTAGTCCTTGTCCATCTCCAGCACCTCGTTCAGAGGCTCGTTGACAAACTCCTCGAAGGAAATGAGCGGCTTCCGACAGTCGTTGGTGCGGATCCCCAGCTCTGTCTCCAGGGGGTCCACCCGGGGGCCCTTCTTGTTCCGCCGCTCCTCCCCCAGCAGCTCCTGCAGAGTGAGCTCGCTGGACTCTGGGATGGGCTCCTCGTCCTCGTCCTCGTTGTGCTCCATGTCCAGGTCGCCGCCGAGCACGTTTGCATAGTAGACAATCTTCAAGCACTTGGTGGATGCCACCACTGCGTCGTCGTCGTTGACCAGGTTGCGGCTGTTGAACTCGTTACTGATCACCTTGTAGGTGATGAGCTGCTGGAAGGTCTCCACCATGCGTCGGATCTGCTCTGCGCTGTAGTGCGACCACAAGCCTGCCAGCTTGGCCTGGGCTGGCAGGGGGAGTTTACTCATCGCCTTGCAGAACTGTGGCAGGGCGATCTCCAGGTACTCGGGGCTGTGGAGGTTGCTGTTCTCCATCACTATAACAAACAGGTTCAGGTAGTTTTGGTCTCGTGAGTACACGTTGTGGTACGTCAGGTCGCACTCTACGTTGGGTGAGAGGTAAACCAGCGCATTCAGGAAGGCGGCTTCTATCTTCTCATTGGAAAGCAGCCGCTCGTAGACCCGCCGCACAGCGTCAATGTCCACCGACAGCTCGTCAGGGGACAGCCTTTGGACTTCGCTTTCCCCTGAGGAGCCCTCGCCGAGCCTGGCTGATGAAGAGGAGGCAGGGGAGTCTTCCTCCATAGCTGTAGCAGAGCAGGCTGCGGCCTCCTTCTCATCCTCATCCTTGTCCTCATCCTTACCTTGAAGGGACTTGAGTTCCTCCTTGGTGTGAGGTTTGGATCTCCGGAAGCTCTGCACCAGGCCCTCAGCACTGGAGAACACCCGGCCTATTACCCGGATCAGAGGCGAGTAATCTTCCTGCTCTCCACAGATGTCCAAAATCTCGTACACTTTCTCTTCCGTCAGGTAATTCACATCTAGGAAAGAAATGGAGAAAAACAGATTAACAGACTTTCACAGCTTATTCCGCTTCACTTTATTAATAAAAAGTATGTAAATCCTGAATTTCTGGCGTCCACTCACCTTTGAAATTGTCCCGGACCGAGTGGGAAACTTTATGGTTCAACTGGCTGTTGCTGCAGGCTGAGTTGCTGTGAGCGCTACTCTCCAGGTGGGCTGAGGCAGTGACTTTCTTTGAGGGGTGGGTGTCACATAGCTTAGCGTTGACCTTGTAGAGCTCCAGCGCTTTGACGGCCGCTGCGTTGTTATCCATGCGGTTGAAACCGACTGACGAGGCACACCATGAGTTGGAGCACGACTCATTCCCACAGCCCTCGGTTAACTGGTGGTAGTAGCGCTCTATTAGATGTTTGGCAGCTGCTCGCTTCCTGCATTCAGAGGGGAAGCACAACATGCGAGTGTGTAAATCACCTTTTCTCATCATTAACAGTAATTAGTACATTAGAAAATAGTTAAGGTTATGAGTAATCACGTTTGAACTTCTTCTAAAAAGTCAGGACAGTTGTATGACTGCATTCTTGGCTTTAATACATTGCATTCATTAATATAAATATAATACATCTAATAAATGTGTTTTCTTTGTTTAATGGTTGACTCTAGCTGACAAGCATCCATACTCTATACTTTCAGGCTGTTCCTTGTTATTAAGAGATACATTCAATATGTTGGAGCATTTAGAAAAATCTATCTGCAATTACGGTTACTCACGTATGAGATGGGTGTAATTGAGCCCTGTTGACAGATACCAGTTTCCCCCTTTTTTTTGTTTGTTGCCAAGGCTCTCTTTAATTTCAGCACAAAAGATCATTCTTGGCTTTATCATTGAACAAAACAGGTGTATTTGAAGCACTAGCTTTATACACCAAGCTTTCATATATCTGATGCTTTTTTAAACTTAACCATTGTCTTTAAATAATGACATGATCTTCTAACTGTTTATAATACATCTATACGTTGCACTACCACAGGAGCAACTTAGAAAAACCTATTTGCAAAGATTGCCTAGTGTCACTTTTTTTCAAAGTTCTATCACTTTGGTTCACCATTAACATGGTAACAACCAACTGTCAACAGGCTTCTGATGGCAAACAAGAAGAAAACAAGAAGTGAGAATAGAATAGAACAGTGGTGAGATCTGCGGGTGTGGAGGGGGGGGGGGCAGTCTTAAATAAATACGCAGACACAGAATCATATAGTATAAGTATTTACTAATATAATATGAGTTTGACTTACATTCGGCTTGCTTCTGGGTTTTCTATTTCAGGCTCCTCGTATTCTCTATCAGAACAAACAGATAATAAGAATAAGAAACATAGCAGAGGTCACGCTATGTTGCTTTGACATGATCAATACAACGTATACATTCACTTTCTGTCCTGTATGTTGCATAGGGAATCAATGTGCAATATTAGAACATATTTTTTATTTATGACTTAGGCGGAATTTAAGAATGATGGGAACATGACATGCTAGCCATAAGGCAACATTAGAGTCGTTGTAGAAGCAGGTTAGCCTTGTGTGGATTTGGCCCACAATCAGTGTTCTGATATGTGTTACTACGTGTACGCTGTTAATGCAAATGACTGTCAACGTTAGCGAAATCCTACAATCTAAGCATAGAGTGGCAATAGCACTAGTCAAGTAACGCTAGTAGAAATGAGAGGGATCTGCACATCCTGACGCTGACTTAGCAAGATAATATAGCAACAACTAGCTAGCATGCTTTCCTTATTTCACCTATTATTATTATTGATTCAGAAATGACGTTTGCAAAGTCACTTTTTAAGCAGCCAGTACTTGCTGTGAATTTTGCCTGATGATATTTATTAAAACAACAGAGCAATAGTGTGCACAGAGGTCCCAAATACATTAAGCTAGTTAGCTATCACTTTTAGCACGCTCCTAGCATCCCCGACTCTTTCCTGCTGGCGTCCCCACCTATGTGTTCCTTCTGCGGGGCTAGTCTCGGCCTGTAGTGGCGCACACTCACAGTCCTCCTTCTCGTCGGAATTCATACGACACTTTATCCTCAGTTGTTTCTTATCCTGTTGCTGTCTGTGTTTGTATCAAGTCCTCCACGGGATGGTTACACCTTCAATAGCACGTTGGTTTGAGTCTAAACGGGATATTTTATTCAAAACTTCATTAACGGCCTTCGTACAGCAGGCTCTTTGCTCTGCCTGAGGTTCACAGCCATCTTGACTTCTCCATAAACCGACATCCCACAATGCACTGCCTTCTAGCTAAAAGACCTGCTGGAGTGGATCATAACACTTCAAGGAACTGGACTCATTTTATTCATCATTGGGCCATAGCTACAAGTGAATAAAAACATATATTCAGATTGTATATATATCATGGTATGATGTATGATATATGATACAATATAGTAGCCTATATATTATATTACGTTTTTTTATATTTTATTTTTGGGACAATATAGCATTATTCAATGACAAACATCAGAGCAGCCTGATTCACATTTCTCACAGTATATTATTTTATAATTTAAGATATTCGTTTTATTTAATGTTTTTATTTTATTTATGTTTTATTTTTGGGACAAGAAGCCTACTGTATGTATCATTATTCAAATAAATACTCAAATATGCATGCATGAATTCGAATGTAAGCGACAGCTTGTCAGGGTTTATTATATTAAATATTGGTTAACATATTCTAAATCAGCGGTGTCAAACTCAATTTCATCAGGGGCCACATTAGCATTAAGGTTGCACTCAAAGGGCCGTTTCCGGTTGTAGCTTTAGACTATACAACTATATAACTCTATATATATATTATATATATATATATATATAATTATGTATTATATTACATTATTGCCATTGTTGCATTGGATTATTATTGGATAGGCTAATAACTTCATAATTAACTACGTCATATTATTTGCAAGCTCTTGCGGGCCACATCAAATGAAGGCCTTGAGTTTGTCTCCCCTGTCTACATAAACACACAGTTTGATAAAAATGTAGACATTACTACAGAACAGGTGCAAACTGAACAGTTACCTCACAAAAGTGTTGCCCTACTTCCGTATTAAATTAAATACAAAGTTATATTGAAGAACTTAAAATAAACGTTTTATAGTTATCAGTGTTTACTACGTTGCAGTTGTGAGGTTTACACTGCCTGCTTGAAACATGTTTGTAGGACTTTTCAGTTTTTTAGGTAGAAAAAGTAATACAAAAATAATCAAGTGCAAAAGTCATCAAAAAAGCTACATTTAGTCATGTCTTTCTATTTTGACAGGGTTATTATTAATATTCTACACTCTGCATGGCTTCCTGGACACTGAAGGTAACAAAAGCGCAGTGTGAGGCAACATCACTTTCTGAGTATTGAATATACGGGATTCATTTTAATTCATATTTTTTTCTATTAACAACAAATTGCAGTTTTGCAGGACATAAGCAGAACTGGCAACCTCAGATCTCTGCGCTGTGTGCAAATCCGCACACTTTGCGCCCGACACTTAGTCTTTCACCGTCACACAACGAGAGCAGACGTGTCCTGACCAAGCTGAGCCACGCCACGAGGGAGAAAGCTACAATATTCCACTTGAGAAGCATTCATACAGGTATGGTCATGATATTTGCCAATATATTTCCCTAACCGGCCCTTTAACAGTTTTACAAAAACAAAATTTCACAAAATTGTGTTTTACTTCGCGGAGTTAGCAGCAGCATGGTGTGACGCTAGCTACAATTAGCTAGTTGTAGCTAGCTAAGGTGCGGCGCTAGCTTTGCTAAGGTGTGGCCCTAGCTACAATTGACTAGTTGTAGCTAGCGCCACACCTTGCTGCTCCTATTCGGCGTGATTTTTTAACATTGCCGTCACATTCTAATTGGACTACATGTTCTTACCAAACCATATAATTAAAAAACCTTTCAATGGTAATTTGGTCTTTCTTGGAGTGCATCGACGTCAAGGCATTAATGAGTTGTCCTTCAAGATTAGCATTGGTGCTGCACATGGTTATAACCGCACACGTGTTAGCAATGCTTTTTTTTAAACAAGCGGCTAAACTTGATAAAGCCTCTCCTAAATGGGTTTCGAATACGAATTTCAGTTCAACTGAATAGATAAAGTAAGGATGTGATATGCTTCCTCAGGTTTGTTCGTTTTTACGCAATTTATACTTGGTTTTAGCAAGTTAGCTTAACAGCTGCTTTGCTAAAGCCACGAGGTTGCCAACGGTTCATACGATAGTAAGTGTTAACAAAACACATTTCAATTGATGATTTAATAAGAAATTGAATTAAATGTTAATTCTTCGTTTTACTATATGCATTTTTACATTTGTGTTTTTTAAATTATTTGTTCCGCCCTGTCCTTCAGATAGATTCACAACCAAATTAAACCAACATCGGTGATAGAAAGTAACGAAGTATATTTACTAAACAGGGTGTCCGCGGGGTCTTAAAAAGTATTAAAAGTTGATAAATCAATTTAGCGAAAATTAAGGCTATTAAAAAGTATTAAACGGCATTTTCCAAGGTATTAAGAAGGTCCACAGCAACGACAACATGAAACACCCTTTAATTTACTGAAACGACATGTCGGGAAACCCCCCAAAGCGGCCCCATGCATAGCGCGCCGTAAAATGCTGCTTATTATTTTAAGTTTCGTTGCCTTGCTCCGCTCTGTGCCCTAACGATGAAATAGCCCGCCTCCCTCTCCCCGCGTCTCCTGCTGCTGCTGGGCTGTCAGAAGAGGGGGAGGAAAAGAGAGGCAGGCACCGTTTATTAAATATTATTATATTATTATACAGAGAACAGAGTCGTTATCAATTTGTTTTAAAGCTCAATAAATAACAAAGAAGACCTCTGACCGGCACTTTTCTAATTTTGTACGGAAGATTTAAACTTTAAAGGACCTGTTGACCGGCGGAACATTTTTTTTACGGAAACTGCCGCACGGTCCCCTCGTTCCTTGGAAGAGGCGGAGAGATGGGTGTTTTTGATCTGCTGTGGACTACCGGAGAGATATACAGCAGGAGAACACGCCGTCCACCGCGGAGAATAAACAGAAGGGCAACCATGCTCCGGGGTCTTCTTCGCTGCTTTTGGTGTATTTCGGGCGGCAGCAGCGCCACTTACAGGCCTGGCATATGTACTACATCGTTTCCAGCATTTCCAGCTGTCTAGTGTGAACGGACACGTTAATGAATCGAATGCGTGTGAACGGAAGCCTTTTTCGCGCTTGCGTATGAGTTTTACCGTATGCGTCCTCGTGGGGCCGGGGTCTAAGCCAAACTATCCGGTCACAGAGATCTGCTATTTTAAAGTAAAGTCAACACATATCGACCCTAAATATAGTCTATATTAAGAACGAGAAAAGTCATAACATATATATCCTTTTTTGTAAACATATGACAAATGTGTGAGGGTGATGACGTCAGAGCATCGTCCTATGTGCCAGGGCTTAGCCCCGGACAGCCCCAGCCCAATTTAACCCCTGGGTATTTGTGAGGGAGCTCCTATATGGCATTACCCCGCTGAAGCTCACCAAAGTTTAACATATTTCATAGTTCAAAGTTTTGTCAATTGTTTTGTTTATTGGTCAAATACTGGTTTCTAATGGTTTCTGAGGAGTTTTACTGGAATGAAAGAGCACAGAGTCTACAGAAGCAAAAAAGCAGCATACTGCATCAAACCTGACCTTCACAGAGAGGTTGAAGTTCATGTGGAGAGGAGGCTTCAGTAGTCTGTCTGCACTCTGTTTAGTTTTGCTATCTTACAATCAATATAGTAAATGTGAAGTAAAGTGTGTTGCCAATGTAACCGGTTAGAACTCAAAGTTGCGATGAGGTCTTAAAATGTATGGAAAGGGTCTTAAAAAAGGTCTTAAAAGGTATTACATTTGACTTCAGGATTCCTGCATATACCCTGCTAAAGTACTGTACGCATTTCAGGTACTTTTACTTTAATGAAGTATTTATATACTGTACCACTTAGTACTTTTATTCAACTATTGAAAGGGATAAATTGTACTTTTAACTACATTTATTTTTAAACTTTTAGTTATTTTATTAATCCTGATTTTCACACAAATATATGAACTCTTACATTAAACTATCCTACATTATAATTAAGAACCCCTAATACAAGTATTTTTTGTGCGGAAAATAAAGGAAAAATATATGCTGCATTTCCAATAATTAATTTTAAAGTTTATTTTCTTTCTGCAATGTGAACTTTTACTCCTTATACTTGTACATTTTCCTGCTAATACTTGTATACTTTTACTTCAGTACCTTTTTGTATACCTTTACTTCAGTACCTTTTTTAAATGAAATACTTTTACATTTAACAGAGTATTTTTAGTGCAATATTTTTACTTAAGAAATTGATCTAAATACTTTTCCTTCTCTGAATATTTGTAATGTTAATTGTTATCCTGTTGTGAGATCTGAATGTTGACCTTATGGTATGATTTTCTTTAAGGTGAACAAAATGGACGAGTGGGACGAGGTAAGCTAGTGTACTGTTGAAGTGCAAACAAAACCGAGTCACTTATGTCAAGCTGAGTCGGGTCAGCACCTGATGTGAGTTTATTATCTTTACAGGGAACTACTACAGTAACCAGCCAATCAAGTCAAGGTATGTCTACTGTAAATTCTGCAAATTATTTGGTGATCATTATTTGCCAATATGAGTGCATGTGCAGTCACTCTATAACGTGTACAATGGACTGGCCTGTCCTTAAGAATTCAAATTGGCTGTTCTATATGAAAAATAAGAGTACAGGCATTTGGAGAATTTTGATATGTATTTATGTTAAGATGATGCATTATTGGACATTTACACCTTTATGCACACAAGGTGACTCCTGGAACTCTGACCGGGGGAAATATGGAAGGGGTAAGTGTTGACAGGATGAACCATAACTATATCTGCCCTAGAGGATATAAATGATATAAATAAGGGTTTTTCTGATTCTTCACAGGTGGTGGAGGCAGAGGAGGATTCCAAAGCTCCTTCTCAGGTTTGCATTCATGTCATATTATTTAAAGGGTACTGAAATGGTTAGAGATTGAGTAACTGAATATCTGGCATACGTTGAACTATAAATTGGTTACTATCACATTTTTACTCAATAACTTGTGATGGGAGACATTTTACAGACAAAAGATGAATTCAATAAATTAAAGTGATCATAAGATTAACAGACTGCAAAAAAAAGGTGTGCAAGACTGCATTAACCTGTTAAGCCGGAGAGACCCCGGTACTGGGGGCCTCCTGCAACATCTTGCAGTAAACGGTCTCTGAGGGCATGTTCATTTAATAAACTATGAATGTTTTATATCCATGTAACAGATAAACTCATATAACTGATCATTTAAAAAAAATGTCTCCATAAAAATCCCCACAATGCCAACGCTGAGCCTCTGAATTAGCAACGAGCGAAAAATGCTAACAGATGACTGCACTGAAAATTCACTCACAAAACCTTATTATTTATCTTTGCTGCACATCCAACAACACATCGTTTCACATTGTGAGGAGACACGGAATCGAGGGGTACCCTTCATTATCACTCAATTATACGAACTCTCGGAGATAATAACAAGAACAAACATCAAAACATATGGAGCTAGGTAGCTTGAAACGCTAACATGGCTCACCTCTGTTTTAGTCTGGTCAAAAGTGGTCTTCAATGGCATTAAAACGATGCTGATGTTAATCCAATGTGTCTGTCACTTTGAATGATTTCTGATAATCCATGAGCAATAAATCTGCTTTTCGGTTTTCAGATGTCAGACCTAGAGACAGCTTCACTCTGGAGCAAAACTGCGTGCGTGAAGCCCCCACCTTTTTGTTTTACTGTGTGTGGGGAGATTCCCCTGCTATTCTATTGGCTCTAACGGTCAGAAAGAAATCTCAATCACCAAAATCGACCAATGGGTTCCAGAGAAACGTAAAACCCCCATTTCCACCCAAAGCACCTCAGAGGTTGAGTTTTTTGCAAAACCTCTCTAAAAAGGTAAAATGTCACTTGTTTTGCATCAATCTTGATACAGGGTACTTATATGTTGTACTTTGGATTCCTAAAGCTTTTAGTCTACCTTACCATCATCCAAGGGTAGTTTTCACTGTAAGTAAAAAATAATTTTGGGACGGACACTATAATTTACAGTTTTTTACTATGTTCAATCTGAATTTTCTTTCAAATAAAAACATCTATATTCAGGGTTTGTGAGGGTGCTTGAAATCCTTGAAATTTGACGTGGTGTTTTCAAGGTTGAGAAAGTGCTTGAATTTCGGGAATGGTGCTTGAAATTGAGATAAAGTGCTTGAAAAGTAAATGCTTTACTTTTACAATAAATTGCTGTCTGACTGAATAGTTTGCTTTTTAGATTAAAAGAAAAGAATTGCTTCGCTTCTACATAAAACAGCTCAGCTGCGGCCTTCCCGCGCTATGCGCGCGGCCTGCAAGTGTTTGTTACGTGTGACCTGGGCATTCTGATGAGAGGGATAGATGACAGTATGCCAGGAGGTTGCAGTTTCAACGAGCGTTGGCTAGCAGAAGACAAATACAAGCCATGGCTAAGACGAGGGTCAAGCCCACGAGTAGCCTCCTGCAAAGTTTGCAAAAATAACGATGCAAGAGTCTGTGCTGGCGAGCCACATGAAAGGTACGCTGTAGTAGAGCATTTTAGATCAGGCTAACGTTGCATGTTACGTTTGTTTAAGCTAAAGTTACCGAGCTGAATAGTACGGAGCCCCCTAGGGGACATGGAGAAGAAAAAAAAAAATGTGAACAAAAAATAAATAAAAAAGTTTTGCGGTATCTCGCAAAACCCCCTTGCAGTTTGTAGACAGTCCCTAGGCACTCCTCTCCCTCCTCAAGCTGCAGATTGTGACCAAATCTTGATGTGTAGCTCGGATGACGGCGCGTATCGAACTGTTCTGATAAAAACGACTCCGTAGCTCGTTGTCTACCTTTCTATGATTGTAAAGTCATGTTTGTATTTTTACGACGTTATGTTCATGAGTTATTGATCCGTGAAATTCGAATCTGTCAATAACTCAGCTCAGAGGGACGTGCATGTCCCCTCGCTCTGAGTGTTCTCTTGAGGTGTCTTCACTTATGTGAAACCCTTTATATACAGTCTGTGTGAAACCTGTGTCTATTGCCAAGCACTAATGTTATATCTTTATATTTAAGGCCAAGCTAAAAGTAAAATCGATGAACCACTCCATTGTTGTGGTTTCTGTGTTGCCGTAGCAGCCGAACTGACTAGGAAGTACAGTGAGCTAAATGAAAAGTTTTGCGAGATCCCGCAAAAAGTTTTAAAGTTTTTTTTAAAAGAACATAAAGGGGTTTTGGAAAGTGTGTGTGTGGGGCACTGGCAAAAAAAACTAGCAATTTGCAGTGAGATGACGAGTAAAGAAGGCCGAGTACCAGTCGATCACTAAGGCCTCACGACAAAAGTTTTGCGAGATCTCGCAAAACATTATTATTATTTTTTTCCAACATTTTCTTCTTCTTCTCCGTTTCCCCTAGGGGGCTCCGTAGAATAGCGAATTCGATGAGGGATAATAATAATTGCAGGGGACAATCATTTCAGAGGCGCGTACCTATGTTACGTGCGTTACAGTCGCCATCGTGTGGTGTTCAGAGGATGAAGCACTCACGGCATTTCACAGCAATTTTGAAAGCAATGTATTTCTACTGGTAGTATGTTTCGTGCCTAAACCAAATGTGACTTGCTCTATCGAAATCAGTCACATTGACCCGAATACACATTTTCGTTTGTATTACTGGTCTGGGGGAAGCTCGCAAGTGTGTTTTTGTATTTTTACGTTTGTTTCCCGGGGAAACATTCACAAGAAACACCGGCTGTTGTTATGCTTGCTGTGACATCAAGTTACTCCGTTCTCTGCTTGTAATTATGCCGTACCAAGCTTCAAAGTTGTATTTATCATCTGAATTTGCCGAAACAAGTTTAATATTCTGAAAGCCAATACTTTGTTTATTTGAAAACAGATGAAAACAAACTGTCTTTTATATAAAATTGAAGTATTATACAAGTAAAACTACATCTTGCTTTAATCCCATGTAATTGTAGATTGAACCCAGTCTTCCTTTGAAGATGTATAAGTCAGGTGTCTTGAGTAGTCAAAATTACCTACAAATCATTGTACACATTTGTAAATATTATTTTCCACTTGTTACCATTGTGAGTCTATTTTTATGCAGCTCTGCGTGATTTTGTGGCTACAATTCAGGCAAATAAACTACCAGAGGTGGAATAAGTACTCAGATATTGTACTTGAGTAAAAGTACAAGTACTCAGATCTTGTAGTGAAATTATAAGTACTCATCTTGTACTTAGTAAAAGTAGAAGTACCAGAGTGTAGGAATACTCTGTCACAGTAAAAGTCCTGCATTCCTCAAGTAAAAGTAGTAAAGTATTATCAAAATATAGTTAAACTGCCAACCTTAAAGTACCTCAAAAATAGTAATCAATAATGTATTGAAAAGTTATTTGGCTGATTGTTTTATATCGGCTCAGCTAGGTTATATGGGATGCCCAGTCTACGTACAGATCACTCATTTTGAAATATTAAACTTAGTTTTCTTTTCTTTAATTTCAATCCTCGTGTGGAAGGCGATCACGAAACACAAATTTGGTTGTTTATAGCATAAAGAACATCTGATTTAATGTGAGGTAGGGAAATAATCATTTGAGTATGTGTATATAAATATGTAATTTACAACAGCTGTAACGACCCGTCCACACCCACTGTCTCTGCCACCTCCCTCCATGCCTGGTTCCTCCGGTTTGTATCCCGGTAAATAGTTCAGGTCGTAAAGAACCGGGTGGTTTGCTACCGTAATTTCTCGTTTGGAATATGAGGAAATGAACTGCGGTCTGGCTCTCCCAGCTTGCACGCGGTTTGATTGGCTAGCACTTGAACTGTCAGATTTGCATAAACGGGATTTGATTGGCTGACGCTGGCTACTCCGGCGTCTCCGGCTGCAGAAGTTGAACATTGTTCAACTTCTGCAGCCGGAGACGGACCACTATTAGGGCCCTATAAATTCCGTTTTCATTTTCACCAAATTCCGTTTTGTGTCTTTCTAAATTCCGTTTTTTCCGTTTTCATTTTTTAGAATTCTGTTTTTTCCGTTTTTTTCCGTTTTAATGTTTTGGAATTCTGTTTTTTTCCGTTTTAATGTTTTGGAATTCTGTTTTTTTAACCTATTTACTCGTATTTTACCACAAAAAAGGGTGTGTTTTAATGTTTTCAAATAAAATGTACACTAAATAGAAATGACCTCCCATTTATTGAGGCGACACAATATTGCACATTCCCTCAATACTTTATTTACTTGAAAAACTTGCAACAAAACATTGCACTTCAAGTTCCAACAAAAGTTTTCTTTTGAGCTGTAAACTTTCTAGTGAAAACAAATGGCATTTAAAAAAATAAAGTGCTCAACAAAAGTTAGCTTATGAGCTGTCAACTTTCCAGTGAAAACAAATGACATTTAAAAAAAAAAAAAAAAAGCGCTCAATTAGCCTTTTTTTTCTTCAAGTGAAAAATGACAGCTTTAAACAAAACACTCAATTTCAGAGTCATTCAAAACATAAATCAAATTTAAAATATATTTTCCACAGTGCATAAAGTGCATCAAAAACAAGGCAAAAAAGTAGCAGGAAGCTCCTGAGTTATGAAACAACTTTCAAACTATATAAAGTGACTCTGAACAAATATCCAACTTGTAGGACTACTTAGTCCTTGCGAGCAAGTATCTTGTCTCGTCTAAGTTTCCCACCTAGCAGAGACATCGCCATTGAAATACATGATTGCCAGCCTCTTTGTGTTGAGCTCAGTGAGTGTCTCTCGCTTGTCTGTGAGGAGAGTTTTGTATTTGCTGAAGCTCCTCTCACAGTCAACTGAGCTGACTGGGAAGTAGATGTAGGGCACGGCCACTTCTGCAACTCTTGGAAATCGTGCACTCATGCCTCTCCAGTAGTTTGCAAGCTCCATATCAGTGGGCAGGGGTTCCCTGGACAAACAGTGCTGATAGGCCATCCACTGTTCACTTAGCTCTGCTGATGGGTTAGCCATGGGCTTCAGTGTTTTGTAGGCTTCAATCCGCTTTTCCATTGCTGGAGCCTGCCTGGGATCAAACACCCGGGCCAGCCGGTAAACATCTCTGGCTGGATGCGTGTCCCAGTGCTTCGAGAACTTTGTGAAAGCCAAATGGAAGGCATCATGGAGATTGTCGAGCACCTCCCTCTTCTCTCGAACCCCCATTTGTCTCAGCAACTCATCTGTCTCGGGCCCATATCCACATGTTTTCGCTGTTCCATTAACCAGGTAAGAGCCAAGCTCCTCCATGACATTGTATGCAGACACTGCTGTGGGTCTGTGGGTTCCTTCCAGGATGGTCAGGGATGTTATCAGTTTGCAGCAGCCCTCGGCGATGAAGGTTAGCTTGAGAGTGAGGGTCTGCACCATCTCCTCTGTTTCCACCTGGCTGAGGACGTTCTGTACTGCCATGGCTGTGGATTTCTCGGCCAACAGGAACTCTCTGTACAAGTGAACATACTTTGCATGATACTTGACAGCCTCAAACCAGCTATTCCATCTGGAACACACAGCTTCAGGAGGAATCTTTGGCTGCACAATCTCCTTGTTGATCAGGTAGTTCACCCATCTTCGCTTTCTGGCAGGCTTCTTGAAGAAGACGGATCTTATCCATGTCACAAGTGAGGAAGCATCAGAGAAATATTTGAAATGCTGCCAGGTCTCACCCACCAGATTTATGACATGGCAGAGGCAGGTGACATGCACAGTGTTAGGCATCGCTCCTTTCAGGACCTCCCTGTATGCCTTCAGACAGTAGGCAGCATTGTCGGTGACTACTGCCCAGGCATCATTCAGATCCAGTCTGTTGCTGTTGAGTGAGGTTATAATGGCTTGGGAAACTGTTGAGAAGTTGCATTTATCCATGAAGACCACATCCACCAGAAAATATTGATTTTCAACACCTGTGATGAAAGAAGAAAACAAGCATATTACTAATTATCTCTTACACTGTTTTAAATGTCTATCTAGCTTATTGTTTTAGGTGTATTAATATATATATATTATAAATAAAAGGGGCATTTAGAATAAACAATATCGGTACAGCCACTGTCTGCCTCATTTTATTTATATATATATATATTATATATATATTTTATTTATATTTATATTTATATATATATATATATATATTATTTTATATATATATATATATATATATATATATATATATATATACATAAAATGAGGCAGACAGTGGCTGTACTGACATTGTTTATTCTAAATCTGTTTATTCTAAATTTAAAATCGTTTTTTATCCTAGTATTGTAGGTGCATGTCACCAGTTTCCCCTGTGGGATCAGATGTTTTCTGATCCATCCATATTTATTTATTTTTTAATAAAATGTGTTATCCCATTATAATGATATATTGCAATAAAAGGTATTAGTGTTGACAAGAGACATCAGCTATGTTTCCCCCTCTGGAAGACAATGCTGCATCACGATTTGCACACAACATATTGTAAAGGAGTGTTCACTACGTTGTATTTTAGGATATTACATTAAGCATTAACTTACCAATGACGATGTTTAGCACGCTGCAATCTCTGGCATCAGTGGTCTCATCCACAACAATGGAAAACTTTTTCCCACGGATCTTCTGTAGCACCGAGGAGATGTGTTGCTCAAACACTCGGGGGAGGTGAAGTTGGCGGAGGCAGCTAACGTTTTCAGGTAGCGCTCCTCCCTGTCTGCAGTGCTTCATCAGAAACGGACGCAGTTTTACCATCTTCTCCAAGGGGATGTCGGCCTCAGCACACATAGCCACAAAATCCTCGACAAACGCTTTTCTTAATTCCCCTGACTTGAACGAAGCAGTAACGCTAGTCTGTAGGGACGTGGAGGGCTTGCTAGCATTAGCTTGACATTTTTCCCTGTTCCTAACGTGACTTTTGGATAACAGGTGGTCATCGCACGTATTTTTGCGCTTCCAGTCAACAGAGTGTTGACAAAATTTACAATACATCACGTCACCCGACACGTAGAAGTCAGCGGGGAACTGCTCTGCTCGTGATTGAGCGGATAGCCCCGTATTCCGTATCTTTTTAGCTGACGGAGGGACAGCCATGCTTGCATTTCACTTGTGTTTGTTGGGGGTAGCGGGACGGGACCGCATGAGACAGTGACGCAGGGGTGTGTTACGCTGATTAGCGTCCCCGGGAAAGTTTTCCCAGGTTTTTTGTTTCACTTCCTCACGAAAACAGCATTTCAGTCTAATTATGTCAAATTCCGTGATTATCTGCTTTTTTCGGGAATTTCCGCGATTCCGTCCGCGATTCCGCGATCGCGGAAAATATAGGGCCCTACACTATGCTACCCACAATTCACTTCGGCGAAAAGCGAGGTGACGTCACCCCATTCAAAGCGAATGGGCAGACGCGTTGGAAACTGTTTTTGAAGCTGTCGAAGCTGTAGTGTGGACTGGAAAATGCACCTTGAAAAATGCTTGAAAAGTGCTTGAATTTCACTTTGGAAAAGGTGTAAGAACCCTGTATATTGATTCTGACTTTTCTGCATCCAACTCTCAGATTTATCATTAATTTGAGAAAAAAGATTATTAATTGAACCCTTTTTAGAAGGGAAGATATGGTCATTTGTTCTGGCCATCTTAAGTCATCTTAACTGTTTACAGTTGGACCTTTACTATAAACTCAAGAAAAATGAATCCAATGGTAATTATTTATATAAGTTTAGTTGTAATTCTGCTTAATCGTGTTTCTCCGAATGAATCTAACCAAAATAAATGTGTTCATTCTCTATTTTACAGGAGAGGACGGTGGAGGTAGGTTTTTCTCTCTTTTTTTAGCCCCATCAAGTTGTACATTATCCCCAAAGAGTTAATTGTTTTATCTTCTTACTGTGAATCTGATTTGAATATTATATGCTCTGAACAGGGTTCGGAGGCGGAAGCCGAGGAAGAGGCGGCAGAGGAGGTTTCCGACGAGGTACTTATGGATTTAGTCATAATGTGGAAATAGGATATTTAGCTTGAAGTTAGTTTTCTAACTGCAAGTTATTATGTAATCTTAATTTGAAGTGTTACGGTTAATGGTTGTGTTAAAGGTGGAGACGATGGACCCAGAGGAGGAGGCTCAGGAGGAGGTAATAAAGCAAACGGTTCACATCCTAAAGCTCTGTCTTTCTTGAGAAATGTCCAATATGTCTCGTTTGTTTTCAGGCTACCGAGGGAGAGATGAGGATTCCTTTACTCAAGGTAGTAATAGTGTTTTGATGATTTTAACCAATTGAGTTGGGAATTGAAAATGTCTGTGATGTGACTGACATCTTAATCTAACACAGGCGATTCTAAAGATCCAGAAAAGAAAGATGGCGCAGAAGAAGAAAGTAAGTAAATGACCTGAATGATATTAAAGTGTTCTGCATTATGATAAAGGTTGTTTGTTTTCTGAACCACAAATAATTGTATTTTGTATTACAGGACCAAGGGTGACATATGTTCCTGAAGCACTCCCCGAAGATGAAGCATCCATTTTCGCCCATTATGAGAAAGGCATAAACTTTAAGAAGTATGATGACATCACAGTGGATGTCAGTGGAAGTAACCCCCCGCCGGCTATCATGGTGACTAAGTGCTAAATAATGAATTAATTGAAAAACAAACGCTCTATTTGTAGTAACTGGTTTGCATTGAGCAATTAAAGATGCTTTGGTAAGTGGTGATGAATAGACATTTAACATTATATCAACTTGATTTTGTACTTGTAGTGTATTAATCTACATTTGATGGATAATGTTGTTAGTAACATGTTTTTATAATAGTACGTTTTGTGCATGTCTACACATGCCGCAAAGATTACAATTTGCAAAATGCAAATGTCTTCCCTCGTGTTTGTTGGTTTTAAGGGATAATTGTTCAGGGTTCCCGCGGGGTCTTAAAAAGTCTTAAATTTGATAATCTGAATTTAAGGCTTTAAAAAGGTCTTAAATATGACCAAAAAAATGTGGAGCATTAGCTAGTGCAGCAGCTCCCGCAACAACACCGGGGGAACTCCGGGCGACGTTTGGGTCTACGTCAACGTCTACGTCAACCCTAAAAGCGGAGGTGCTGTAGACGCTAAATACCGTAGCTAAACACCAATCATACAACAGCAATGATGAAATAGTGTAGCCAAGGCAGCAGAGCTCTGAATATTACTCTTGTTACTCTCTCTCACACACACACACACACACACACACACACACACACACACACACACCACACGGGCTGCTCGATTATGGCAAAAATCATAATCACGATTATTTTTGGTCAATAATTGATGTCACGATTATTAAATACGATTACTCATTGACTTTGAAAACATCCATTTATTGAACTTTTAAAACAAATAATAATTTGAACCGTATCTTTTTAACTGTTGATTACCCTGAACGTATAATTCAACGGAAAAACCAATACAAAAATAAATTATACATTTAAATAAATAATATCAAAATAATAAATAACAATAAACAAGATCAACAAATATTTGAGCGCACTTCCACAAGCTATTTAACATATATAAATATAAATAATTAGATCAAATATGTTGTAGTGCACTGTCGCAACCTAGCAAAGCAAAATTCAGTTTTTTTCGATGTTTTCGTAATTGTGGCAGGCCAAAATCGTAATTGCGATTTAAAATACGATTAATTGCACAGCCCTAGTGCTGCGTACCGGTACGCCGAACCGGTACTGGACTTGTAAAAAGTTTCGGTTCAAGTCCGGTTAAAACCGGAACGTCGGGAACCGGTACTTACGTATATTCTCCTTTTTGTTCTAAACCATCTAAAACCTTCCATAGATCGAGAAATTTGCGCTTACAAAAGACGAAAAACATTGTTTTGGCTTCTGATATGGCGGCCATTACTGAACTCACGAAGTCTCGCAAAATATCGCAACTGCTCGCGAGATCTGTGTGACGTCAAGGGAAACTGGCTTAGACATAGTGGACACTGACAGCATGGGATGCTGGTTGCCATATTTGGTAGTGTAGCTAAACTAACTCCTTTGTATGTATGGTGATATAGTGTCTGCCGAAAGAGCAACACTTCACCCAGACAATGTCAATATGCTGTTGTTCTTGAACAAGAACACATAGACTTGTACTCTTGCATATTGAGTCTTGTATGTAGATCACTATGTATGTAGTTGTGTTGTGTAGTTAGTAACACATGTAGAGTTCTAGAAAAGACATGGTGTAGACACAAGTTGGAAGGGGGCACAATAAACCTGACGAGTTTGAATTTGAGTTGATTATGAGTTTATTTTCAATTGAATTAGCTCACAATAAGTTCACTTTAGTTACTCACACAACTTGACAAGTCCGGACTTATAAGTCCGGACCTGAACCTGAACCTCTGGACTTGAGTCCGGACCTGAACCTGAATGTGAGTCCAGGTACACATCACTACACAGCCCTAACACACATACACACTTTTTGGCTAACACAGTTCTGTACTGTTATGCTGTTATATTCATTGTTCTCATGTTGAACATGAATACATTTACTTTGTAAGTAATTATGGGACGTATTTCTTCTTTCATAGCAATTTTCCTTCATACTTTCTTGCCGTGAAATAAGTCTTCAATTCTATTCAAAGTGGTCTTAAAAGTCTTAAATTTGAGTAGGCGAAACCTGCAGGAACTCTTGATTGTTATTTGTTTTCCTAACAAGGAATCATTCCACAGTGAGACTGAGCTGACGGCTGGTCAGACCAAAATAAAAAGCACTTGGTTTACAAATTCGTAAAATCATGATATTTGAATAATCCACAACAGCATTCCACTGGATTCCTATTTCTACTTTGAACCAAAATGACTTTACAAATGATACGTTCAGGATGAGCTGCCAGCTCCCTGGCCTTTCTTACAATACAAATCTGAAGGGTGGAACTCCAGCAACCTTTTAGATGGACTTCATTGTTGGCAAAGAATATGAACTACTGGTGTGTGTTCTGTTTTCATCTTTTACTGATTGAAACCTTTTTCCTTCAGACTTTTGAGGAGGCAACATTGTGCGAGTCACTTAGAAAAAATGTCAGCAAAACTGGTTATGTGAAGCCCACCCCTGTTCAGAAGTATGGCATCCCCATCATCTCTGCTGGCAGAGATCTCATGGCCTGTGCCCAGACTGGATCTGGAAAAACGGTGAGAGAAGAGAATGACTTCCTGACTGGAGTTAGCTTGTCGATACACTTTTAACGTATGTTTGTTTCTCTAGGCTGCTTTCCTCCTGCCTATCCTGCAGCAGCTGATGGCAGACGGTGTGGCAGCGAGTTCCTTCAGTGAGCTGCAGGAGCCCGAGGTCATCATCGTGGCCCCCACCAGGGAGCTCATCAATCAGATTTACCTGGAGGCCAGGAAGTTTGCCTTTGGGTATGTTTCCTCTAACTTTGACTAATATTCATTATAACCTTAAACGCCTTGTAACACCCAGCACAATTTCAAATGCAGCCCGCTACACATTAAAGTTTGTTTACTCGTGTGCTCCGACTGTTGTAGGACATGTGTGCGTCCAGTTGTGGTTTATGGTGGAGTCGCCACTGGACACCAAATAAGAGACGTTCTGAAGGGGTGCAATGTGCTGTGTGGAACACCTGGGAGACTGTTGGATGTCATTGGAAGAGGAAAGGTAAACTGACGGATGTGTTTCTCTGAGGTTGACATCAGAGTTGCAGTCTATAGTTGTCTATACGTTTAAACTGTATCTGAATGTTAATGGTGCTCCACAGATTGGCTGCAGTAAGCTGCGGTACCTGGTGATGGATGAGGCTGACCGGATGTTGGATATGGGCTTTGAGCCTGACATGCGTCGCCTAGTGGCCTCGCCTGGCATGCCTACCAAAGAGAACCGGCAGACTCTAATGTTCAGCGCCACCTTCCCTACGGACATCCAGAAGTCAGTCCCTGATTAAACACCTCTTCACTGTACAAGTGAGCTTTGCATGTATAAAATGGAAATGTTTGTGTTTTTTTTAGGTTGGCGTCCGACTTCCTGAAGACTGACTATCTGTTCCTGGCTGTGGGTGTGGTGGGCGGAGCCTGCAGTGATGTGGAGCAGAAGCTTGTCCAAGTCACAAAGTTCTCAAAGAGGGAAAAGCTGCTTGATGTCCTCAAAACAACTGGTAAAGCCTCTGAACTATTTAACAGCCTCTTGCTTTCTCAAATTCGGAAAATCTCTCTATTAGAAAGGCCAATGATTATTAGAGTTGTTCCAATCGGTGTGGACTTTATGTTGCTGAATAGGTTGTTCGCAGTATTGCTTCCAACAGGACTGAATAATGTCTTCACTCTCAAACTGAACCATGAATAGGCTTTTCTTAGTCTGGATGTTGATGGTTTGTTGCAGGAACTGATCGCACCATGGTTTTTGTGGCAACCAAGAGACAAGCTGATTTCATCGCCACTTACCTGTGCCAAGAGAATGTTCTGACCACCAGCATTCATGGGTAAGTGATGGTTACAGATGTCTGTATCCACACCTGGTTTGAATGTGGATATGATTGTATTTGTTGCCCCTCAGTGACCGTGAGCAGCGGGAGCGAGAGCAGGCCCTGGCAGACTTTCGCTCCGGCAGACGGCCAGTCCTGGTGGCCACCTCTGTAGCTGCCCGGGGTCTGGATATTCCAGATGTGCAGCATGTGGTCAACTTTGACCTCCCTGATAACATCGACGAGTATGTCCACCGCATTGGTAGAACCGGTCGCTGTGGGAATACTGGGAGGGCCTTGTCCTTCTATGACCCAGAAGCTGATAGCCAACTTGCCCGCTTCCTCGTTGGCATCCTGTCCAAGGTAAAACAACTTGAGAATTAACATTCATACTGAGGGTGTTTTTGCAGAATAACTTCAGTATAGAATTGCTAAAGGCAGGCACAAGAATGTATAATTCCCCCTAACACACTAATAACTAAGAGCACAGGAGTAGTCTGTGCCTTTTTAGGGCTCCGGATATTCGGTAGTAATCAGCAGCGAACCGCTTCAACACATATTTCGGGTTTAATCATGGCATTCATTTTGTTATTCTACAGTATTGTTGTTTTATAGTTATTTGTTAATGTATACAACCCAATTTGTGTTCTTTGAAATTGAAAAGGATATTGCATTGTGTTTGTTACTTTCGTTGCAGTTATTTTTTATGGACAGGCTTTTATTTTGAAGGAGAGTTAGCGCTGTTGACAGGAAGTTGTTGCTATGGAAAAAACGTGACAGAGATTAACGGAGAAAAGTCATATCTACATATAAAGAAAATAAGTGTTAGCACCCCCTGAAGAGGCACAAGCTCTAAAGTTGATATTGGATATTTCAATAAATTCAATTAAGCCAAAAACGAAGAATAACTCAATTGAAACCCGAATAGTACTCCAACTAACGGATATTTGGGTTGTCTTTGATTGACAGGCCCAGCAGGAAGTGCCCTCCTGGCTGGAAGAGTCAGCGTTCAGCGGCCCCGGGTCTGAAGGCTTCAGGGGCTTCAACTCTACAGACTCCAGGAAGGTGACTGCTTTACATTTCCATCTTAGAACGTTTGTTATCAGTTTAGCCTTCTGTCCCAACCGTGTCCTCATGTGTCCTCAGGGAGGATCCTTTGCAGACAGCGGAGCAAGGAGCCAGGCCGCTGCTGCGCCAGCTGAAGAAGAAGAACAATGGGAATAGAGAGACATTTAAGCCAAGCACTCAACATTGACCTGAGTTATTTTTCTTTTCATGTGTTCAGCTTGTTGTAGTGTTTTTGAAGTTTCTCAGATAAGTTCCTTTTAATGGAGTTAAAGAACATATGTCATATGTCTGAATTAAAATTCCAATGTTATTACTTATTGTTTATCACTGCGGTCAAGAACCAATAAATAATATTTGTTCAAAGCCTACACTTATTGGAGTACTTGATATTCATAACATAATTTCATACTTTTAAATAGTCTTATCTGAAAGACCAAAGTCCATTTTATAGATGATATTGTCAAAGCTGCCTAATGTCAATTGATCAATAGCTTGCAAAGGATTATAGGACACGGCTCGGCAGAGATCTCACAGCTGCACAAAGAAAGCACCGACATATGGCCAAGTATAATAAAGAAGTATAAACATGACCAGTGCAAGTGAATGAACTAATGAATAGTGATGCATAATAGATCATGAGTTTTGCAAGGCCATTTCAGTTCATATGAACATGAAGCGTCTCAGTGACAGAAGAGTGATCATAAAATCGAGGTCGCAAAAAACACAGCTTTTCAAACAGAATACACGCCCTTCAGAAACCCAGAGAGTTGGGTACTGTGGGATGAACTCTGAGACGCTGCAGTGGAACACCACATTGTGGTGTAAGACATTACATTGTGTGGCAAACAGTAAGATAACGTTTACACTTTGTTCTTCAGGGAAAAGGACAAAAATAGATAGTATATTGCATTTTAAGATTTAGAAGATTGCAATAACCACGATTTTATTCCCAACACAATGATTGTATTGTTGTAGCTCCTGCTGACAGGTTTGCTAGGCTATGGTAAAGTGTCAAGTCCTACATGTATGTCATGTTTATTAATGCCACTTTTAAATGACTGAGTTGGTAGTGTATTGAGTTTTTAAAGTAAAGTAGCCCTAGTACATTTTTTAAGTGCTTTGGTAAAAGTCCTGCATTCAAAGTACAAAGGTATCGGCATCACATTTATATTTAAAGTACCAAGTAAGTCAAAGTACTCATGCGTATTATCCCATTTTAGAATCATATTGAGTTTCTGGTTTACTTTTATGATTATTGATGGGTGTTTTTTTTAATCATATGGTGAAGGTGGAGCCAATTTGGATTAGATTTGTTTATGTACTACTGCTGGATATCTTAACCTATAAATATGTCAACGTTTATTTAATAATTGATTTATGGTGTATTAGTTGTCTAAATCTAAAGAGTAACTAATAACTAAAAGCTTTCAATTTAATGTAGTGGAGTAAAAAGTACAATATTGGCAAAATGTAGTAGAGTAGCAGTATGAAGTAGCATAAACTGACAGTGTTGGGTGTAACGCGTTACAAAAGTAACGGAGTTACAGTAATATATTACTTTTTGCTGTAACGAAGTCATGTAACGCATTACTAATGAAATGTGGGTAATATATTACCCGTTACAATGCTCAGTAACGCAGTTACAACAGATTTTAACCCGAAATTAAATGGTGTTTTGTTTTTTAAGAATGTACTAACATAGCGAGACATTCCGAGACCGGACAAATTGTGCGGGTAGATTAGTAAACCTGGTGTTTACCCTTCAGGCTTCGCGTCGAGATCTTCGGGGAAGTTGAACGTTATGCAACCATTCAAAAAAGAGAACATAGCGAAAAATACAAACAACAAATTGTGTCAGGTGCGCGTGACCTGCTCCGTTGCGCGTGCATCATTTCCAAAGTGCTTCCACAGCAGTGACACACATCTGATCTGTGGATAATCATTTATACGAAAATGGTTAAAGCAACCATCATTAAACGCCAGCAACACTGCATCTACTGCAGACAGTAGCAACAGGTCAGATGCGGACATCACGTTACCCTCCGTTGTGGAGACTAGCTTACTCCCGCCTGACTCGCCGGCCCCAGAGCAGCAGTCTTCGTCGCCCGAAACTACGCCGCCCCTCTGCGGCCCGTAGGTGCCAGGTATATTTAAACAACTACCCGCATGTAAGGCGGTCATTTCGCAGCTTGTGGTATAAAAATAGAGAATGGCTAGAATATTCATGTGAAAATAGTACCATATTCTGACATGCCTGTAGAAATGTTGGGTCAAAAATAATGCATACAATAGCACAGATGCCTTCACCATGAATCGCTACAAAAATATCTCATATCCTAAGCTTATTATCAACGAGCTGATGTTGCAGCTGAAATGTTCTCCAGGTCACAAAGTCAACCTCACATGATGATGTGATACCAGTTTTCAAGCACAGTAAATATTCTCTTCCCAGCGTATATAATGGGACCAAGGTGATGATGTAGTAGGCTACATGGTTTTAATAATACTTTTGCCTTTCAATGTTTGCCATTTCAAACCATGAGCATAGTTTAAATAATATTTGCCTTGATTTACAATATGTTAACCTTCATTATAGTCCTTGACAGCGGTTTGTACTGCTGTATTAACAACGTGTCACATGTTAAGAATTTACAATCAGAATGGAGTATTCAACTAAGCCGTGTAATACAAGTTGTTAGTACTGACCCCATACTGTATGTGCGTGATAATTAACTTTAAAAAATGGCATTTAATATCAATTCACTTTTGGTCAATTGTAAAATAAACTCCAGGAAGCACTAACCTTTCTTGAAAATCCATCAATTCCACCAAATATTACCATACCATATCTGCAAATTAAAAAGGTATTAATTGCTTGATGTATCCACACCACATCTTGTCCCACCAAGTCCTTTGATGATTGAAATAATCTTCGTGTCCATCGCCAGACCCCTTTTTGTGGTGTTGTGCTGAATAACATGATGTGATCGGCGCCTACATAAGATGACCCGCACAATGTATAGTGAAATGTTTATCTTTGGCTACAATACTGCTTGTGTTTACATTATATAAAACATAGCTGAGGAAGAGCATTTATTGTTATAAATATGTTATTTGTGTCCTAAATATTGCTTATTGGTCTTTTAAATGAATGAAGTAAAGCTAATTTTGGCCTGAACTCGAGCAGTGAGGCATGTGTTTCAGGTTAAAGCTTTTGAAGTTCTGCCCTTTTCATGCAAAAAAGTATAATGCATGGACTGTAGAGTATATGAAAAAAATATAGAATTATATTTAAACAAATAAAATAATTAATACATAAATCAATCATATACTGTAGAGTATATGATTGATTGATTTTTAAGAAAACATGAATCGCTCATCGTCTATTGCAGCGGGTTGTAAGGAGCATTTGTGTTGAGTAGGCCATACAGTTATTTATTATTGATTATGAAGATCGTATGGTTAGCCCACTTTACCGTTCCTTTTCTGTTCACTTGCTTTATTTTCCAGCTGACGTGAACACAAGTCGGATTGGAAACTGAACCTTTTCGACCTTTGGCTAACTAACGTTACGTTACCTTCCTCTCCATATTAAATGCCCGGGGCATTATGTCAGGAAGCACCCGACAAAAGTGTTGCATTAATTTCTTTAACATTAACGTTACTCATTCAAACGGCACAACAACAACAAACGTTAATTTAGCCAACAGACTGTAGCTAGCTAAGACAATAGCAAAGACCACATCAACTAGCTAGCGTTAAATATAAAATATAAGTAACTCAGGGATGCACGCACAGCTGTCTTGATATATTTAGTTAATTACGATGTGACGTTAGTTAATTAAAACTGTAGTGGCATGTTCCGTGGTAGCATGTAATTAACCCACCTGTGTCCCACAAGAGTTCGCCTCGGGCTCCTCCATGTTGACTCCCGCAAGCACGCTCCAAGTGGCTCAGGTCAGCAAAACGAACGCGTTAGAACCTTGTGTCCTATGATTGGATGGTCAGTGGGCTACGTCCCGATTGGCTAGTCAGTGGGCAACGTGCTGATTGGCTAGCATACTCAGGCGTAAAAACAGGGTCAAAATTCGTACTCGTAAATAGCAGCTTGTAGCTTGTAACTTCAGGTTCGCACACACAGATAGGAAATTTGTGTGTCCGTATCTCAGACTTTGTGAAACCTCACTGTTGTAAATATCCTTGCACAAAATATTTCTACACCTGCAAAACTTTTTTACACGTGCAAATTATATCTGCAAAAACTTTTCACACACGCACAAAATATTTCTACAGCTGCAAAATGTTTTTACACGAGCAAATTATATCTGTGTGCACAAAACTTTTTTACACATGCACAAAATCTTTTCACATGCGCACAACAGGTGATATACAACTGCAGACTGTGAAATAATTTGTGAATATTATTGACCCTAATTTGATTCCATACTTAAGGGCCTACACAGTTGTTATGCTATACCACATTGCCCTTCACTGGATGCATAATGAGCTGCACTAAACTAGATTTTAGCATTTAAAATACCTAGTTATTCTTTTGCGGTTATTTTGGTGAAAGTAACTAAAAAGTAACTAAAGTAGTGTAACTCATTACATTTCAGAGACAGTAATATTGTAATGTAACTTATTACTTTCTAAAGAGAGTAATAAGTAATATGTAATATATTACATTTTGGAAGTAACTTGCCCAACACTGTAAACTGATGGAGCCTATATAAGTGATTAATGAATGAACATGGTGAGCGTTTAATCACCGGACCTGGGGGGACAGTATGGAATGCCATTTAAGCCGAAATTAAATAGATAAATACATAAATAATTAAGAGAGAGACTGCACTGACCTCTCACCTCTTCAATCTGGCTTTTAATGTGTGATTATTTGACTTCAACTATATATATTTATTTGTTCTTTTATTTTCACTATATCTGTAAAGCGTATTTGAGCACCTGTAAAAGCGCTAACAAAATAAAAATATTATTGTTATTATTAAAGCTCTGCACCGCCCTGCGTCGTCTCCATAGCAACGCCCACTGCTCAGATTCTGATTGGACCGCTGCTGCGTGTTGTCCGTTTAAAACTTGGGCTTCACCCGGAAGTTGGAGCATAACATTGTGCGTGCATGTAAAAACAAACAATACAGAATAGTTAAAATAAGTGTATCTTCTGTGTTTGGCAGCAGAGTGCAGGAGCTAGTTCACCATGAGAGGAACAGCTAAAGGAAAGGTATGACCGAATAAAGCTAAACTGAACACACAAGCGCGCCACCTGTTAGCTTAGCTTCATCAACATACTACTTTGTGGACCACAACATAACACTGCTACACAAACACACACCCTTCACTGTTAACACAGTTAGCACTGTTAGCAGGGGGCTCTTCTGCAGAGGACATTGAAGTTGAAGCTAGCTGTTGTGTTCACATTCTTCACTAATATGTTTGCATTTATTGTAATAACCTGATATACATTACTGCTAAGTGAGCTGGGTTCGGAGGGATACTTTAAAACCTGTACAAAATGTAACATAATCTAAGAATCGCAAAATACAATGTATGTAACCTGGACATTTTGTTATTGAGTGTATAAGAGTAACTGTTTGTATCCTGATGACTTCATCCCGTTACATGTAATCTGTTACTCTGCATGCCTGCGAGCGAGTTACAAGGTTTTAGAGCTGTGCTTCATATTATGATGATATGATGATGATATACAGTAAATGTTGAATATACATAATTCAAACTTCTAAAAGAGATGCTTTCATTGCTAGTTAGATTAGTATCATCTGTCTCCAGGCTGCAAAGGAACTAAAACAAAAGCTATTTTTTAAAGCAGAAGTGCTGTCAGTGGTTGGTATACGCAGGTAGCTCTGACATGTGACAGACCTGGAATCAGTCCTCCAGTTTAAACAGGCGTGTGATTGACAGGTGGTGACGTCAGGGAGGCTGACCGGAGGAGGCAGAGTGCAGCACTCCAGGAGACGGTGAGAACACAAGCTTTCAATCACCTTTTTTACTGTCACTGCCCATATTTCTTATATACACGTATGTTCCTTTTAGCACTCCCTCAAACCCAGGAGCAGCAGTCTGCGCTGAGCCAGCATATTCCCTGTACTCCACAGACTCTGAGGACCAGGTGAGGAGGGGGGGCTTGATGGGTACTACACACATGAGAGGATACTTTGGGATGAACATGGGGATACTCTAGATCAGGGCTATTCAACTACACATTCAGTTGGGCCAGATTTTATAACTACAAAATTCAGCTGGGCCAGACATTCAGCGGCCTGTAAAAAGCGGGTAGTGACACATTTTAAACCAACACATATTACTGCGATGAAAAACATGCAATTTTTATTCATTGTTCATCTAACAAAGGTAGGTCAAAAAGTGCATAAAAACACAACAAATTAGCATTAATTTAACAGAATCTGAAAAAAAAGTGCACAGTTGTAGCATTACATTTGTTTGCTTTAGAAGTCAAATATTCAGGTTATTTTTTTTTAACCAAGCACATCACAAAGTGCATTTACTGAATACAATAATAGCAGTCTTAATACATTTCCTGACATACAAAAAAACAGCTAAAGAGCAATGCAACACAAAGAGGTAGTACTGTAGCAATACTATTTTTTCACTTTTCAAGTAATAACAAAAAAATCATACGTTTTGGTCACATTTGACCCAGACACATTACAAAGTGAATTTAAATGAATACAGAAAGAACTGTCAAGTTACCCTTCAGTGCACAAACCCATAACAAGGGATACGGATAACTATATGAATGAATACTACACTACACGTCTACTATAGTAAACTAGGTGCTTACTATCACCTCATTTGTGATTTGTCATCGCTGACTTTCTCAATGGGAGAAGGGACATTTTTTGTTTTGAACAAGAGCAGTGATTTTTGGCTCATAGGATATCAATGCAATCCTAAGACATTGGTGAAGAGTGCTGTCAGTCAGGGAGCAGCGAGTGTTACTTTTGATTGAGTTCATGTGTGAAAAGCTTGATTCACATGTGTATGTTGATCCAAACATACTGAGCACACAGATCGCTACTTTCTGAACGTTAGGGAACTGCCGTTTTTTGACATCACTCCAATACTTCGCTGGCCCGTTAGTGTGCTGCATGTCAATAAGTTCCAGTGTATATTTCCCCTTGTCGATGCAGGGGACCACTTCCTTTGTTTGCTCTGGTTGATGCGTCCCCCTCTATTGCAACAGTGAAGGGGTCTCTGGCAAAGCCCATCACCTCTGTGGGCAGAGCAAGTCCATCCAATCGACCGGCAAAGTTCTCTTTCAACCTCGCAATGAAATCTGTAATCACATCTGTGATTTGTGCCGGAGATGTGATATGTTTGGGGAGCGTCGGAAAATGCAGCATCCGACCCGTGCTCAAGTCGGTCGCGAAAAGGTCCAGCTTGACTTGGATCTGCTCCACAAGATCAATGACCGTTTTGTCTCTGTTTACGCTTCAGAGTTGAGAGAGACATGTTTTAGAGTTGCTATCATAGGACCACCGTTACTAGCACCACTAGATGCACTTTCAAAAAACGTGATGCGTTGTGGTTTGGTGGTTTCTATGCAACGCGGAGTGTTGCGTTCATGGTCTGTACTAGTGTAGGAATTTGGCTACGGGAGGCTGGGCCACTCGGGAGTTGGTTCTGGGCCGCATCTGGCCCGCGGGCCGCCAGTTGAATAGGCCTGCTCTAGATGTTCTGATGGAAGCTTTTATAAGAGGTGTTATCCATATTCAGTGTGATATTTTCAGTAGATGGTGGTCTGCATGCTCCAAGCTGGCAAGGCAAAGTCAAATACAGCTGTGGCAAACTTTTGAAAGAGAGGCCAACCAAAGAATGTAAATAAACAGTGAACACTGTATTTTCCCATTGACATTAGACAGATAGAGTCTATATTTAGATATGTTTCCAAAAAGGGACTGAACCCTTAAGAACACAGGAGTTCCTGTTCTGCACAACTTTACTGTTTGACGAATCAAAACTAACCAAAGTCACACACTTACACAAACTAACTGACCTATCAAAAATTCCTCGTTTAACCCACTTCACCCTTCTTACTACTCTAGTGTGCTACAGGAGTCATTGATTTTCAGAAAGGCTTGAAAACATGTGACACTGCCACACCACAGAGAGGGTATGGTGTGTGATGTAATTGAATGAGGTCAACGCCATAACGGGCATAAAGCTAGCAGACTAGCAGCAAGTGTACAGATGCTGACGTGGTCTCCCCATGGTGGTGGTTAAAGTGTGTGTAGTGACGGCTGTGTTCTGTCCCTCAGGTCACCACTCTGCACCGGGGGCTGGACCGCTGTGCTGCCTTGCTCGGGGGCATGCTTCAGGCTGAGAAGGCAGGTCAGAAGGGTTTTCATACAATGCTTTGTTACAAGAAATGCTCAAACTATCACTTTATTATTTGATCAACATGTATTTTTAAAGCAAGAGACCAACTGTCCTCTGGTTGCAGCTTCTAACCTGTCTGTCATAATGAGGTACACACTGTCTGTCTGTCTGTCTGTCTGTGTGTGTGTGTGTCTGTGTGTAGAACCCTTGCCAGGCCTTCCTAAAGGAGTAAAGCTTGGAGCAGCTAAATCAAGACCCTCCACCTCACTAAGGAAGAAGACCATTGGGAACACAGGTGTGTGTGTGTGTGTGTGTGTGTGTGTGTGTGTGTGTGTGTGTGTGTGTGTGTGTGTGTGTGTGTGTGTGTGTGTGTGTGTGTGTGTGTGTGTGTGTGTGTGTGTGTGTGTGTGTGTGTGTGTGTGTGTGTGTGTGTGTGTGTGTGTGTGTGTGTGTGTGTGTGTGTGTGTGTGTGTGTGTGTGTGTGTGTGTGTGTGTGTGTGTGTGTGTGTGTGTGTGTGTGTGTGTGTGTGTATTTTGTTAGAAGGCACTGTGAGCGTCAGACTCAGCAGCACAGCGCCCTCTGCTGGTGAGCTGAACACAGAACACAATATAAATAAACTAAAACATAAACACAATTAGTACTTTTACGTTTGGTACTTTAAGTATATTCTGATGCGAATACTTTTGGACTAAAGTAGGATTTTGTATGACTTTTACTTGCAACACATATTTCTATTTTTTACTTAAATGAAATGTCCGAGTACTTCTTCTACCTTTGTACTTATTACACTTGGAAAACTCTTTCTTAGAAGTGCTGAAGCATTACAGTACATGCATACATTATTGTGTAAAGCTACAGTAATATAACTAATAAAGACAGCCGCAGGAGCCTAGATATGAAATATCCTCGTGTGTGAGCTTCATAGTTGATCATTATGCAACATCTTCAAAGGAGTCTCATTGAAGGGATGAGAGTTGTATATGAAGTATTGCTTGCTCTTGAACGGAGCAGGGACTGTCCCACTTTGACACACACTCCATTTGCGATAGCAGTGAGTCTATGAATTTCAATGATTGATTGATTGATTGATTGATTGATTGACATCCCTAATTCTGCTCCATATTCCCCTTTGCTCTACTTCCAGAACAGAGAGGACCAGCTGCTGCTGCCGTCTTACCACAGAAGCTCCGCCCCCCTCAGAAACAAGCCCCCACCCTGCAACTACGCCCTCCCACCCCTCCAATTCAGCCCCAGACCTCCACCCCTCCACCCCAGCCTTCCATCCCCCCACCTCAGCCTACCACCCCTCCACCCCAGCCTCACCCCTCCGTCCCTCCACCTCCGCCCCAGACCTCCATCCCCCCACCTCAGTCTGACCCTCAGGCTGCTTCTGAAGCTCCGCCCACATCCTGTCTGTCAGATTGTGATGTAGAAGAGGAGGAGTGTGTACCTGTGAGAGACACGGACACACACACGGCTGTCAGACAAACACACACCTGCAGCGTCGTGATGCCAAACACGCAGATGGAGACGGGGCACGTTGCTATGGTTACTGAGGACACGCGCGTCGGGGAGAGAAAGATGGTGCAGAATCTGCTGGAGGAGCTGAAGGCTCTGATCACAGGACAAGGTGTGTGTCTGTCTGACAGTTTGATAGTTTCTGGTCATGACACATGTAATTCAATATATTGTGTGTGTGTGTGTGTAGGTAGTGCAGCCGAGAGGCTGCTCAGTCATCTGGAGCAGAGCCTGTCCTCCCAGCTGATGGATTTTGGGGGTCCCGTGCAGACTGCAGTGGACCTCTCATCAGTACAGAACCAGAACTGTCAGCTCCGCAGGTACCTACTGTCTTTTATTACACAATACCTGACATAGACATGACTTCAATCACACTTATAATAAACATGAAGGATAACTCATGGAACAACTTCACTAAGACATTGTGTGTTCCAGGCGTGTCAGGATTCTGAACCAGCAGCTGAAGGAGAGGGAGAAGGCAGCGTTACACAGCATGGAGCCCCTCAATAACTCTGCAGGTATTGTGTGTGTGTTTTTATGTGTGTTGAGTAAGAGTTGCCCTCTGGTTGACCCCTGCTCCTCTCCACAGTGTGTTCTCTGCAGGAGCAGCTGGATGGCGCTCAGTCCCGGCTGCAGGAGCTGCAGGAGGAGCTGACGGGAGTACGGAAAGACCTGAGGGACACCCAGAGCCAGCTGAGGGACAGAGAGGACGAGAACACACTCCTTACAGCAGGTGGAGACGTGTGCTCTGAGACTGGAGAGAGGACCTAAATCACTCTGAAGTTCTGTGTCCTGTTGTGAATGTCTTGTTTAAGGCCTGTGAGACATCAACATTAGTACAACACCTCTTTCCACTGGTAGAAAACGTGTTATCTCTCCTGCTTGCTGCAGACAAATGAAGACACACATGTAATAATGGAGCTCTACAAGCAATGGCAGTTATAATTCGCTTAAGATTTAATATAAAAAGACCAAGGCATTTAATCCAATATTATTTTTTTATGTTGTTTGTGTGTGTTTAGACTTGGAGGCCACTAGAAGCAGGTTGCGGGACAGTGAGCGAGAGAAGACTGAGTACTCTTCACTCGCCCAGCAACGACTGGAAGAGAGAGAAAACTATAATAGGTGTGTGTGTGTGTGTGTGTGTGTGTGTGTGTGTGTGTGTGTGTGTGTGTGTGTGTGTGTGTGTGTGTGTGTGTGTGTGTGTGTGTGTGTGTGTGTGTGTGTGTGTGTGTGTGTGTGTGTGTGTGTGTGTGTGTGTGTGTGTGTGTGTGTGTGTGTGTGTGTGTGTGTGTGTGTGTGTGTGTGTGTGTGTGTGTGTGTGTGTGTGTGTGTGTGTGTGTGTGTGTGTGTGTGTGTGTGTGTGAAGAGTGAGGTGAGGGTATAATCTCCTCTGTCTTTTTCAGGGTTCTTCAGAGTCTGGAGTCGACCAAAGCCTGTTTCCTCCCACAGCAGCCCCCCCCTGAACGCATCACACACTTCCTGCTGTCCCTGGGTCTGCCTGTGTCTGCAGAGATAGGGGACACTTCATCCCATCCTGATGTCACCCTGACCGACCAATCACTTTGTCCACATGAGGTCCAGGCGGGGGGGTGGGGGCTCCCGTCCCACGCAGACGCCTCCGTGTGTTCTGATCTGAGCAGCAGGTCCGGCTCCACCTTGGACAGCAAGGCGGAGGCTGCGTTCAGGGACGGGCTGGCAGCGCTGGACGCCAGCATCGCCAGCCTGCAGAAGACCTTTCAGCTTGACCTGGGGGGGGGCGAGGTGACGCACACTCGGCTCTAAATAACTTCTAACTCTATATTATTGTGCATTTTTTTATATTTATAATAAATGATGTTTCAGATTTGAAGTAAAGCGTGTTTCATTAGTTTCCTGGATTTGATTTCCATCCTTATGGAGACAGGACAGGCAGCTCTGTTTGTTCCTGGAGTTCTTAAAGCACCTCTTGTCTTCATTCAAACGTTTCTTAAAGGGACAGTTCACCCTAGAATCAGTAGTGCGGTTTATCGATACAGTTAGTGAGTTGCCGAGTGTTGGTCGTAGAAATGTCGGCTTGTGGTGTTCAAAGCGGCAGAAAAACACATGTTGAAAAAACAGCAAAGTCTCTTCCCAGAAATCATGACCTAGTTACTGAATATGACACATTCTATTCCAATCAAACTGCACCTGCAGGAGATGTTCATGGGAAGATGCCTGTTTCCTTAGGCGCAGTGATACGGTTGGTGAGGAGAAAAAAAGTAGTTCCACATGAAACTGCTCTGTGGAGTATTTTCAGAGACAGTGCTGTTGGAGTTTTTTTAAATATCGTTTTTAATGCGGCTTTGAGCACCAAGATTTGAGATTTTTCAGGGCGAACTCTGCCTTTAATGTCGCTTTTTGTCTGAAATCTATTCAAACACCTCGCTGCCAACTTCCTCTCAATATTAGAAACGTCACTATTTGGTTTTGATACATCAACATAATGTGGTTTTGTATGATATCAATTCAATCATTTCAGTTATTTGTTGGTTGCTAATGTGTTAATTGAACTCAACAGCTCAACTTAATAATCACCAAAATATCAAGGTTTTCCCATTCCATGAAAACACACCTGATGAGGAGAACCCCGGCCCACACACACACACACACACACACACACACACACACAGACACAGACACACAGACACACAGACACACACACACCTTGAACCCTTTTTATGAAACTGCAAAACGTGTTTTAATATACAAAAGAGGTCGAACCAGTACAAGTATAAAACAGTTTACAAAAAGACGCAGCATGTTACAATAATCCCCAAAACTCCCTAATACTACAAGCGCTATAAAATGAGACATTCATCTGCTCTAAAACATAAATAACAAATGATTTTTAAATATTCCCTTTGGTAGAGTGCAGGTGATGCTCGCTGCTGGAGGACCCCCCCCCCACCCCCACACGCATTAACACATAGTCCACTCCCTTAAAGCCCTTGGTAGTCCCGGAGCAGAGACACATTTGAGACGGGATAAAACAGCTTTTTCAGGTCAGTTCATTCAGAGAAACTGCAGAGCCTTACAGCAGCTCTCAGCATTATTACATTATAGGAGCTGGAAACAAAGGCATCGTGGTCTATTCAAATAAACTGGGGCAGTGGATGTTTCTGTTAGCACCATCACACCTTCATTTTACAGAAACAGCGTGTGCCTAGAACACACTGCAGCTTGGAGCAGGGACACACTGCCAGAATGTTCCTCAGGTATTAGCCGTGCACAGGGACACTGATAGTGCTGATGATGCTTTTAAAAGTGGATACAAGTTCTAAAATGGGCACATAAACTCCTTTGATGTTTGGAAAGAAAACATGTTAGCCGCTCAAAAACCCAAGATGGCCGCCAACTTGGAAATGTAATTATTTGATCAAAATCACTTTCACTAGCCCTATTTAAATGATCTCGGTGTCAACTCATACATTTTCCACCACGTAGAAACCAAATTCAGACGACAGGATTCACTCAGAAGCTTGTGTGAGCTATCAAATCTAAATAATCTGCACATGGAAAACTGGGTAGCCTAACATACATCTGAATTCTTTCTAATAAACTCCACATTTTAACATTTTGTGTTTTAAAATGACACAAAAAAGCTCTGAAGAAGTTTCTAAAGAGTGCGGTAAAATACTTTTTCCTCGGCTGGAAATGACAGTCATCTTGGAATGGCCCCAGAGGGATAGACATGGACACTTTGGTGCTTGTATCCACTTTTGAAAGATTGTTATATCTATCTGCAGCACTAAGAGAGGAGTAAACACCTGGATGTTTGAGTGTCTGTCCTATGATGACTTTATCAAAAGTACAATATGTAAATGTTCCAGCTGTTGATGAAGACCATGTGATGCAGTTGACAGGAAGTGGACATGTACTAACAGGAACTGCAGGTGAACGGGTGCTTGGTGTCTGTAGTGACTGGCCGTGTGATCACATGTGCGCCAGTTAAGCTTATTGAAGGGCAGCCCCCCCCTCTATGAGTGTGGGTGGAGGTGTCCCGCCGCCTGCCTGTATCTGAGCTCCTGGGAGCTGTCACTCAGCTCCTCCGCCGTGTCTCCAAAGCCGTGGTAGTGTCCGTAGTGCAGGAAGTCCCTGGAGTCGGCCCCCCTCAGCCCCCCCCAGGCCGGCCGGTGAGACACGCAGCTGCTGGGAGAGCCACTCAGGTGCAGCGAGCCACACATGTCTGCGGAGGAGTGCTGAGTGGGCTCAGCGGGGGGCAGAGGGAGGGGACGGCTGCTGGGGGCTGGGGGGTGTTCATATGCCGCTGAAACACAAAATCTGGTCATTAGATGTTATATATAATGTATGTTTTGGACATTTAATACACCAAACCCTTCATGGAGTCATCCAGAAAACTATTGGCAGACGAATGGATAATGAAAGTTATAGGAGGTAGCAACTGTGTTTATTATGATGTCAACTGTGCAGCATCCTCTATAATTAGAAAACAGCTGTAGTCCCACCTGAGAGGAGTTCCGGGACGGACTCCATGGTAACGCTCTCCAGATCCTCACCTCCAACCGGCATCTGCACCAGCACTGCAACAGGAGACACACAGGAAGTGACATCACACAGCTGTTCACAGTGAGTATCCTGAATCACACTGGGATGGTGGGATGTGAGTGTTTTTTATTACAAACTCCTGAAAAGGCCTTCCAGGATGTGTATTTTGTAAATGGTGTCATTTTTGTAATTGTATTTAATCTTTTATAATATTTTTGTATGCATGCGTCTTAGTTAACATTCAGCTGTTTTTGGCTCTTTTCTGCTAAAACAAATGCCCCTCTGTGGGACGGATAAAGGTATTCTGATTTCTGATTCAGAACCTTCCAGATGCGGAATGTATTTTCTCTGAGTGATGGGGTCCTACACAAACCCCCCACCTGAGGTTCATATTCCTCATGCCTTGAAATGTCATACCCTGTGTGTGTAGTTGTTGATTTGATGTTTGATACAAAGCAGCCTGTGTAAAATATGCCACGGCCAAACAGGATATGGAACTTGAAGATGATGGTCTGTGGGCCCCAGCCTTGTTATTCAGTTCCCTGTCTGTTCACGCTCTGGAACGTGTGCAGACATTGGCGTGCTCTTGCTAATATGTTCATAGTTTTTTGGTGCATTAAAACATGAATGATGTCTTACTGTCCCCCCGGGCTTTCTTCAGGTCCCTGCTGTCCCCGGCTGTCAGTAGCCTCTTCCTGCTGAGCAGGCCCGGACCACAGGGGGGGCTTTCTCCATTCACCCCCCCCCTCACGTGCAGCTGCAGCAGCTTCTTGGTCTTGGAGAGGAAGCAGAAAGAGTCGAGGAAGCCGTGAGCGTGGGCCAGGTCTGCTGCTGTCTGCCCACTGGCATTCCTTAACCTGAACAGGAAGAGGAAGTGAGACAAACTGCTTCCTGTCGGCCATTTTTAACACTCAGTACAGATCACATGAAGACTGGAGGTCAGAGGTTCTTATAGAGCAGGGAGACAGCTGACAGCATGTCAACATCTCCCCTTGCAACACACTCATTAGGAATACATGACTAAAATAATAAATCACAGAATTAATAGAATATTATAATATATATATATAATGATTAAATGTTACTGGTTGGCTGCTATATCTCACTTCTTATAGAATGTGGCTTGCTTCTACATTAAACAGTTTACAAGAAAATATTACAATTTATTTTACAGTATCTTAGGAAGGCCAGTATTTTTATAATAGGTTAATAAAAAAATGTTAGATCATTTTTTTTACCGAATGAGTGTGTGTGTGTGTGTGTGGGGGGGGGGATATACTAGATTCAGAATGTCGACAATGTTTTTTTTTCTTCACTCTCTCAAAAAAACTATATACATACATATACAATATGAATTATGAAACACTAATAATATTCTAACAATATTAATATCATTTTTTGTTCTATACTAACATTTTTCTTATGTGAAAGATTATGTGTATATGTTAAGAAATAGTTGTATTTTTACTGTACGTAATGAGTATTTTGAACAATGCAAATGTCTCCTCCCCCCCCCCCCGAGGCTGGGCTTCCTACACTCCCTCCCTCTGTGTGAGCAGAGTAAGCATGCAGGTCAGGACATGACTATGATTCAACCAATCACTGCAGGAAGTACCTGGCCAGAGTGCGGCTGCAGAGAGTGTAGAGCGGACATGTGGTCCTGCTGAGATTATTGCGATTGCTGCCTCTTTTCGGGGATTACTCAAGAAAATCGAGTTCAAATTCAATAGCTGTAAAACATCAGAATGTGCAGGGTGTTTGCAGTTTGAAAAAGGGAAGCCAAAGGTACATCTTAATAATCATTTTAATAAGTAACATGTCAGGACACATCAAACAGACTCAAGCAACAGGTTGGACTAGCTTCGCCCTCTTCACTGATGAGGCAGAAAAGCTCATTTACCAGATCAACTCTATCATTAGACTATTGTGGAAGTAAGAACTCACATTTCTTGTTGTACAAAACTGAACTGATCTCATTCTCACGCTTTCAGTTTTTGTGATGTGTATTTAAGGATGAGAATGATTCAGATGTTACACTTTTATTATACAATTATAGATATGTTCATATTTGTCTCTAAGTGGAAACACTGCCTTTGCCTCCGTGTGTCATGAGATGTTCTGCATTGGCTCACGTTCTCGACATCATCACATGACATATGAGATGTTAACATCCACTTTGAGCTGTTCTGGAAGGGAAGGGCCAATAACACATCAGCATAGATATGTCTACTCTTCAGATCCTGCTTTGTGGGCAGAGATCAACAATTGAAACGGTTTTTTTTCAGCAGGCGATAACACCAAGCCCTTTTCAGAACTTTCCCAGTTGAAGATGGTCTAATTTAGATATGTTATTATAAGTTAACTCTCATTCAGAATAGTGACTTCTCTGTGAAATCTTGGGCCACTATTATGGGGAGTGATAACTAAAGATGTGTCTTGTTTCTCTTGTGATTGACAGCTTTAGTCAGCCATACTGGAGGAGTGTGTGCTCCACTGTACTCCAGTTGTAAGGAAACACCAAGAGACTGAACATATTGATCCATTAAGGAAGCAAGTGACCACAGCCCACACCTGCTTTTTGACTTTTGAAAGAAATCCACATTTGAGCACACACTCTGTGGGTATAGGATTCACCAAAGGCTTCAAGTGTAATGGTTACATGAAGAAGGTTACAAATAGAATTGATGACTATAGAAGTAAACCGGTGTGGCCAGTTCCCTCCCAAACAGCTAATGTGAAGTTAGCATTACGCTTACATAGGAACTGTTACACCCCAGCACCTGAGCAGAGGTCACACAATACTCACTGTGCTTTAGCCCCCGCTACCAGCAGCACCTGGATACACTCCACACTACCTGAGCGAGCCGCCTTGTGGATGGGAGCCTCACCTACGAGATCCTGAAGACACAGGGAAGGTGTACGTGACAAACACATTATGGAAATAACTGTAGTAGGCACAACAGTACACTATAGACATGCTGGAAAGGCAAGGCACGTTTATTTATATAGCACCTTTCAACACAAGGCAATTCAAAGTGCTTTAACATATATAAAATGGCATTTAAAAACACTAATTTAAAAGCAAAGATAATAAAACATGAATAACAAGGTACACAAAACCCGAAAATGCTGTTGCTATTTTTGGTGGTATTATATATCTGGTCTTATTTTCATATACTGTTGGTGCTGACTGACCTGCATGTTAACGTCAGCTCCGGCCTGAGTCAGCCACAGCACACAGTGGGGGTGTCCTCCAAATGCTGCAGTGTGTGTGGGGGTCTGCTGGAAGCGGCTGGTCACTGTGTTCACCTCACAACCCCGCTGCACCAGGTGCATCACACACTCAAGCTGAAACACAACACACAGGTCCATAATGAGACTATTGAAATGGGTATGGTGAACATTAAAAAAAAAACATCACACATCATGGGGGTAACTGTGAAAGAACAATGGAAGGTACCTGACTGTGTGCAGGTAAAGCAACTCTAACACACAACCAACTGTACTGGCCTTGTTCCTCTGCACTCTTCAGACCTCAGACACATAGGCTGTTTATTTAAAACTCAGACATCTGAGAAAAACTGGGTTAAGAAGAACTACAATAATGTAATACATGGTATGCAAATTTGAGTACAAAGAAAGCCCTATATATTACATATATATTATTATATTGAGACATGGATGTGTAAGAGAATGACATCAGGAAATATAACTTTTTCTGTTTACCTAGGGCTGTTTTGGCGCCTGATTACCCATTGGCTCGACTGGAACCAATGAAAATGTTTTTAAGTTATTTGTTTTGTTTTTTTTCGCCCACGAACTTTATTGTACACGTACAGTGAAACAACTGTATCAGAGGCGGACTAGAAAAAAAGAAAAAAAAGGCGGCTGCTTCTGGTGCGCCATAGACTTTATACAAATAAAGCTGATAGCACATTTTATACATAAAATATCCACCTTTAAAAACGGTTCATGCTAAACCATCCACCGCCCTGTTATGGTTAAAATATTACGAGAAGAAACCGCAATTCAGGTTGACTACAGTTAAGTAAAGTATCTTAAGTACTTTTTAGTATTAAGTACATGTATAATACACGTTGTTCACGGAATAGTTTAACTTTAAATGAGAACTACTTATCAATGTGTCCATCTTAATGTAGACAGTCATTTAGAGGTAATCCCTACCTGGCCATAGTGAGCAGCCCAGTGTAAGGGGCTCCATCCGTAACACGGGTCCTCAGCCGTCAGTGGAGCCGGGTCTGAGAGCTGCTGGAACAGGGAAACCAAAGCTCCGACGTCTCCATCCCGACAAGCACGGTGGACGGGAAACCGGCTGATAAAGCCTTCTTCATTGGAGAAGTCGGCTTGTAGTCCCCCAGACATTAGTGAAGTATAAAAGTGTCTTGATCCCCGGTGTTCCCCGTCCCTCAGAGCACTGAGCATACTAAAGAGGAAACACAAAGAAAGAGGAGATAACGTTAAGCTGCTCTTTGGGGCGGGGGAGCCACAAAACCCGGACTGGAGTCTGACAGTGTGACGGAGAACACGGAGGCATTTGATGGAAAAGTGAACAGCAGAAGTAAAAGAAGACAACACCAACCACAAGATGGCGTCATCATTGGGCGGGAAATCTCTGAATCATGGCGCAAAGAAAAATTCGAAGAAACAGGTATATATCACTTAATTATAGAAACAGTGTTCAATCTAGGGTTGGCCTTTCCATTCCACAATGCTGCCACAAATCAATGCAATTCAATATTTTCTCCACTACAACACACACCCCAGGGCAGGCTAGGTCCATCTTTCTGAATCAATGAGTGACTTTGAACCATTGAGAGGCACTTGATGAAAGCTGTTAAACTGAGTAACCAATTAACCAGTGGGGTATCGTATCGTAACGTAACGTACATTTACTCAAGTAGCCTCCTGTACCTAAGTGGAACAATTGAGGTAGCCTACTTGTACTTTACTTGAGTATTTTCAGTGTTGAGTGATATGCTTTTACCCCAACGCGTTTTGTTGGCAAATGTTATACTTAATTTACTACATTTATATTAACATTACAGAAGATTTAGGTTAATAAACAATATAAATCAACACACATACATTTTCACATGTTATTATAGGTTAAGCTTCAGTTGTGTATTAAGTAACAATCCCAACTTTAACAAGAGCATCACTTTAACACATTGCACAATTAATTGTAATAAAATAATTACAAATATATATATTTGGTGCTTAAATATGCTTTTCTGCATAAGGATTACTTTTACTTTTGGTACTTAAATTATATTTTGATGCTTATACTTTTCTACCCTTACAATTGTACTGTAGAATTTTTAATGCAACACTTTTACTTGTAACTATTTAATTACTGTAGTATTGCTACTTTTACCTGAATAATATTATTATAATACCTGAATACCATTATACCTGAATAACCTGTAATAACCTGAGTACTTCTTCCACCTCTGCAATTAACCAATTCAACTGGTCATTTTTGGGTCTGCATTTTATCTTGTAGTTATTGCTTTACTCAAAAACGTTTCTTATATCTTATCATTATTTGTAAAAATTACTGCTAAATATATGAATAAATGAGAAGGAAGTAAAACGGCTAACTGTAGTCCAGACCGTTCTTTAATTATCTCCTGTTATGAATGACTCGCTATTACTAACTTATACAGATGATATGACGCTACCTCTGTGTTTTGTGCAGATTAGTTTTATATGGGTCAGGTCATACTATCTGAAACTCTTTTTTGAAGCATGCATTGAGCTTTATCTTTTCGTTTCAGGATGGTTTTGTCAGAGTGAGGAAAAGTGATTTAGAGAAGTTAACCACAGAAGTGATGCAGCTGAGGGAGTTCCTGCCCAGAGTTCTCAACAGGGATCTGATTGGGATGCTGCATAAAGCTCGAACAGCTCAAACAAGTGCGTAACAAACACAACGCATGGTTTGAAAATTGTGTAAAACATTTATGAGAATGTAATAACACAACTCAACAAATAACATAAGTCTTTTGTTTAAGAAATACACTTTTACTACAGAGCTGAGGAGGGTGAGGAACTAAATAAATTAAATAAGTCAAATGAACTGTAAGATGTCTACTGTTCATAGATTGCATTTGGCATAAAACACCATTTGCATGTGGGGGAAAGTGTTTTTAGTTTTTTGCAGGTACGTATTAAGGGTGGGCGATACCACAAAATCTGGATTCGATCCGATACCAAGTATTTCAGGGCCAGTATCGCCGATACCGATACTTTTTTAAATGAAAAGCGTCTTATTTACTTTCATATAGGGGAGAGCTGCATGACATGATTTTTGAGCTGAAATCATCATAACTAGACTAAATCTGAATTCATTTTCATGAATAAAGACAGGACAGTTTGTATAGACAAATAAGCGTTTTACTTTTGCAAATTTAAAGTGCAAACATGAAAAATAACATAACAAAGTGGCCAGAGTAACAAACTGTCATCTTGCACACATCACAGTTCGCTAAGTTAGAATTGCCAGTTGTGAAATTGCTCCACACAAAGCTCCTCTTTCTCTCAGCCATCATGCGCGTGTGTCTGTTGCACTCGCGAGTAAATGGCTGCTGCTGCCCTGGCTGCCGTCAGTCATCTTGATAATCGGCGTTCAAGCAGGGAGCGCGCTGCGCGTGCGCGAGCCTCCAGGAGAGGAGGACAGCAGTGGAGAGAGAAGAAAAGAGCATATACTTGTGTTCGTCTGCACCATAGACTGTCTGCACATAGTCTTTTGAAGAAATTGACGAGTAGAGGAGACGGGGAAAAAAAGTATAAAAGTATCGATCCTATTGGCTCTCGTATCGATATTTTGAAACGTAACGTAATATCGAAAGTATCGATATTTTGGGATCGATCCGCCCACCCCTAGTACGTATAAGTGAACTCAGTGTGGACACCTCCGCTTGGTTTGTAAATTACTCTTAGACCAAAAACTCCAAGGATAGCCATTACACAACATTAACAAATATATTTCATAAAGTAGCTGTACCTCTCTTTAAAATGTAGCAGAGGTTTAGGGTAATTAAGTACATTTACTCATACTGTACTTAAGTACAGATTTGAGGTACTTATACTTTACTTTTAGCGGTAAATTTGTACTTTTACGCCACTACATTTATTTAATACCTTTAGTTAATTTTTGTTTGGTTTGTTAATTGTAAAAAAAAAAAAAGGTTATTCAGAGGCACCTAAAAAATTTACACATTTAGTCTCAAAGTAGAATTGGTGTGATTTGCACCTGTCATGTGAATGATGAACAGCACTAACAATGAACTAATTAAAGCAAAGAATGATTATTGGCAACTAGGGATGTAACGATACCAAAAACTCACGGTACGATAATATCGCGATAACAAGTCCACGGTACGGTATTTATCGCGATATTGAATAATAAAGGGAAGGGAAAAAAAATCATAAATTTTTTTTTCAATAAAACATTTTTTTACTCGGAAAATGTTTCTTTATTACATAATAAATCTGATTTTTACAGCCTTTTTGTAGGATAGCAGTATTTTAAAGTGTCAAAAACAAAGTGACAGTAACAGACTGGAACAAGAAAACCAGTGTTTTTGTACCTACTGGTACTACCAAACAAAGTAAGCATTTTCTTTATGCCACTGCATCTCACAAATAAACAAGGACATTTAATAATCAGATCCTGCAATAAAATAAATCAAGTTTCACTTTAGTTTTTCAAGTAACTCAACTCAAACTCACTAGTCACTCACTCAGCATCATCAGACAGGTTTTTAGGAATATGAGAATGTCCACATTTCCAGGTATTTATAAGCTGGGGTGTTTGGGCATTTACAATATCCCCTGCTCTGGAAACAACTCTCTCGCTTGGTACTGATGTTGCTGGGACACCAGTGGTCGCGGGTCTGAAAGCAGCCTGTCATTTTGACAGATTAGAACAAACTCGGAACAGCGCCAACGTTTCCCCGCAGCGAGGCTCTGGTGTTATGCCGTGTTATGGATGCCCTCCAAAAGGAAATGATATAGTTCCCAAACCGTACTTTGCCGTACAGATCAATACATGTCTGGGAGGTTTTGTTTCACGCTGTGCGCGTCCCGCGAGGTGCATGCACACACGGCATAACACCGCCCCCCCCCCCCCCGTTGACAGTTCACGAGCATGCTCTATCGTGAACTGTTCAGACCCGACGGGTAATAAGGGATTATGACGGATATTTTACGATCCTGTCTGTCAAAATGACGGACAGCGAAAAAGTCTAACGCCAGGCTTATTGACAGGGCGAGATATAAATATATGGTTGGTACTTGTCAATGTCTCTAGGTGTGTAAATGTAG
>NC_136901.1:13243770-13379907 GCF_949606895.1 Notothenia rossii
CTGTTTTCACTGAGGGCCCAATACAGATATAGTGTAAGTTATAAGTTAGCAAAATCAATCATGTATGCTGTTGAGGTCTCCATATTAAGTTGAATAATTCAAACGATAATATATTATAATCAATGATAATCAAATATAATCAAATATATTCCAGTTGAAGTTAGAATTGAATATAAGAAATGTAAAACTGTGAATTGAGGTTTTATATTAGAAAAGGACCACAGCATGATATGTTTGGTATGATTGTAACGAGAGAAGGTAAAAACCCTCTAAAAGTGTGGACCATTTTCTTCAAATAAAATCATCCCACCTTTTTGGATTGGGACAATTTAAAATAAATCTGCGCTCTCCTCTCCTGCTTAAAGGTAAGATTGCACATCTGCCACACTCAGCCTTAGGTAGGGCCACACCTCATTACTGATACCCAAATCCTTCGGGATCGCTTAAACGGATTTAGCGTGTCGTCTGAATTGAAACAGCAGTTAATTGAACCTGGTTCTTCAGGAGTTAATAGAGGTGAGATCTTGCTGATCCAGGTGGATCCGAGCCTGGTAGTAAACGTACATAGACTCAATAGCCTCTGTTAGGTCAATTAGTAGGTCTGAGTAATTGCCGGAATAAATGAACAGGCCTCCCGACTCCGACAATGCGCTAAGAAAAAAAACAGTCTACATCCCAGCTCTCCATAGGGTTTCATTTGCTACTGTTACATGAAGTGTTGCAGCTCATTCCTTATAACAAAAGCCTTAGATTGCTTATAATAAGGGGAAATATGAAGGGTGTATTTCTAGCTTGTTATGTAAATACGTGACTTTTTTTATCCTCTAAGATTTGTTAGAAAATGTTTTCAACTTGAATTGGCTGAATTTATTTAAAATATGGTCTTAAAATATTAACACATGAATACTACTGGGTTATATATATTTACACATATATTTAAGAAGTACAATTTAAGAAGAGCACACGTTTCAGGTGTGGTCATCTGCACAACATTTATCCATTTAAAGTAAAAATGTTACGTATGAATAAGCCTTTAATAAAGCATGCAGTTGTACAAATGCAGCCTCTGATGTGTGTGTGACAGACGGAGACTGGGAGGTGTGCCTCCACTCGGTGCGGCTCCTGCAGTCGGTGCTGCTGGAGGAGGAAGTGCTTCTCCTTCTGGGCCCCCCCCTGCTGGACCCCCGGCTGCAGGCGGCTGTGAGCCGGCTGACCTCCAGCCTGCAGCCGGGCCTCAGACTGGCCGCCCAGCAGACCCTGGAGGACCTGCAGACCCTCAAACAGGTGCCACTCACTGCACAGCACATTCAACACGTTGGGGGGGTTTACATCATTTTACGATAGTAGAAATTGCTTATTTTAAATGTGGACATGATGAACTGAAGAGTGTGTGTGTTTCCAGAGTCGGGGAGGTAAGCAGAGCAGTATCTTCAATCCTCCTGCTGTCTGACTGCCCTTCGTCTCACACTATATCTGTCTGTCTGTGCAAATTCAGGTTTTCATTGTATAATCATTATTGAAGTAAAAGGAACATTATATTTTCTAAACAGTAACACCTTTTTTACTTGCACTGTTCTCGTTAATCTTTCTGTTTTGTTCATTATTGTGTCTTGTTAGTTGTTACCCGTTGTGTAAATGTTTGTTAATGTTGAGACATTAAAGGTTCACACTTTCAGAGCACTGTCTCTCTTTTCATTACAACAGCTTCTAACTTAAGGTAAATGAATGTAACACCCAAACACATTGACACGATGTAAGAGTAAAGGCAGTTTCCATAGAGTCCACAGACCTGGTGAGGGAGTTTAGCAGACGCAGCTTCAAAGCCTTTGAAACACTCACAGACACTAATAACCTAGTTATTGATGGAGCTGTTAACATGAAGAATACAGCCACACAGGTTACCTTTGTGAAGTATACAGCTTTATTGAATGTTTCTTTACTATGGACTTCTCAGTAATGAGCAGGTATCCATTAAACAATGCAAGACTACAGTACAGGATATATTTAAGACAAAAGAGGGGGGGGGGGGGGGGGGGTTCTAACATTCAGCACAAGAAGGGAACAGCCAGGGCTTACTGATGCAAACTCTGGGACCAGATGTGCGACATGTACCCCCCTTCCCACAACTCTAGCCCCCCCAGCACATAAGCACCCTTATGGGGAGGTTTTTGTAAAGCTCTAAACGATAATACTAAATATACTGGGCGAAAGCGCCAAGAAGAGTCAACAGAGGAGAGAGTGAAGCGACAGGTATCCTCTGAGGGAGAGGGGGCAGAAGAAGAGAGGGGGTTCTGTGGATGCAGGGTATGGCCCCCCCTACTCGTCATCTAAGAGGACACAGCAGAGTTGGTCTTCTCGTCGCGGGTGACAGGGATGCTGCGCTCGCTGCGGCCGGATTCGCTCCCCCCGTTGACCTTTGGCCCGCTCAGGGTCAGCAGCCCGTCAGCTGACAGGCTACAGCTGATTGCTGATTGGTCCACACTGGAGGGGAGGCGGTAGCGGCGGTGGAACTCACGAGAGATGTAACCGTGGTCATCCTGTAAAACAGAATCATTATTGAGGTTCACTCAAACAAATACATTTCTATCTTACATAACACTATAACACATCTGTTGTAATATCACTTATACATATATAGATAACGCACATACTGTTTCTACTACGCAGCCCCCTCTGAGAAATATGATGTTGAAGACCCACCTGTCTCTCTCCATGCTTGCCCTGGATCTCCACGTAGTCCCCGGTCACCTTCACACTGATCTCTTCAGGAGAGAAGTGTTTGACATCCAGGTACAAAGTGTACTTATCCCTGTCAGACCTCACCTGGGGGGGCACAATACACAGACTTCAGAACGTTGTCTAAGTATAAATGGATTTTTAAGAGCGTGCTTTCATCTGTAGAGCCCACTGAGACAAGTTGTGTACTGGTAAATTCTATTAAACTAAGCATCTTACTTTTTATGAAAGAACTAAGTGTAAAACTTAGTTTAAAGACGATATCATTATCATAACTTTCTTGTTCGTGAGTGGATTAATTTAATTCTTCTCTGTATCTGTTCTCCTGAGACCCTCTGAGATCAACTAAGTTGGTCTCTACATGTACCCGAGAGGACGAGACAGGAAGGAGTTACCTCAGAGGTGCCGGAGTTTGAGGAATCCAAGAAGCTTCGGAACAGGGACTGTCTGTAGTAGGGGCTGATGCTGGAGGTGGTGTAGGGGAAGAAGTCGTAGTCAAACATGCCCTCTCCGAAGAACTGGTCAAAGAGTCTGGCGGGGTAGACGGAGCCCATGGCCCGTCTGAACCAGGGGTGCTGGATGGAAATGTCCATAGTGAATCACACAGCTGGGTGTAGCTCAGATGTTCCTGTTCAGAATCCAGCGGGTGGAGGAGGGGAGGTGAGATGGCGAGAACAGAGTGTGGAGGAGAAGCAGTATGATTCACAGTGCAGCTCCACAGCGGTTTATATACCTGAGAGCCAGAAAGAGAGGCTTTACCCACAATCCCTCTGGAATGGCATTATCTCATGCCCCGTCAGCAGAATTGGGGAGGGGGGGCATTGCTGGGTCCAGACTCTGGTGCAACCCAGTGCCCTTCCACACACCAGACACCCAGGGCTGCCAAAACAAACCCTTCTGGGCAGAGGGGTCGGGAGGATTACACCTGAGTGATGGAGCATCAAGCAGACAGACACACACATCTATTGACATAACACTGTATGGTTCAATAGAGACAAAATGCTGCTTGGATATGGTCAATGGAGATAATAATGTACTCATTACCCATATCTAAAAAACGGGACGTAACTTTGGGGCACAATTTCCTGGAGGGACACATCAAAAATGCCAGAGCCACATAAGATGTATTTTGAGTGTTGGAGATATGCACACTATTTTTTAATAAGTTTTGCAATAGGACAAAAATGTGATGGTGAAGTGAAAACTGTGCCCAGGTCAGAAACATCTAATGACATGACATCTAATCTTCAAAGCATCTACACAGGCAACATGCTAGCACCAATAAGCTAGTTGCTAAAGACCCCTGGAACCCTGAGTGCGGTTGACGACAAGAGCATGCTACGATGACCAGCCAAAGCTTGATTTTCATGCACAGGTGTAAACTGGGAGTATCAGGCTCTGCACTCCCTGCTAATCTTTCTTCAAAAACCACACATACAAGGTATCTACGGAGGGTCTTTATCAGATCCTTGTCATCTCCTGACTGGGGTCCCACAGGGGTCAGTCCTAGGTCCGCTTCTTTTTTCTTTGTACACCAATTCACTCTGCTCTGTGATTCGCTCTCATGGCTTCTTCTACCTCAACTGATAACCGCACATATCTCTGCATCGCTCAGTGGATGTCTGCGCACCACCTGAAGCTCCATCTACAATTACAGAACTACGGTACTCTTCATCCCAGGGAAGGACTCTCCTAACAATGATCTTTCTACCAACATCAGCCCCTCGACTCAGACCTCAAGTAATCTTGGTGTGACTATGGACAACCAACTGTACTTCACTGCCAACATCACTGCTACTCCCCGCTCCTGCAGAAACACTCTACAACATCGGAAGGATTCGTCCTGTTCTGTCCCAGAATGCAACACAGGTTCTGGTCCAGGCTCTTTTCATCTCACGCCCTGACTTCTGCAACTCCCTCCTGGCTGGTCTATCAGCAAGGGCCATCCAACCTCTGCAGCTTATTCAGAAAGCAGCACCCAGACTGGTCTTCGCCATCCCTAAGTTCTCCCATTATACGCTAGCGGCTGCCAGAATTAGCTGATTTTCCTTCTAAGTATTCTACATGTACTATTAGTTGTACAAACCAAACATTGGGAAGATGCCTCTTTGGGCTCTGGGTAAATGTTACAGTCTTTCATTTCTAGCCTTCTTACAGTGCAGACACTTTTTTCAGCTTGCTCTTTGAGCAGCGGCTCCTGGACCTTTATTAATCAGTGGATTTGATATTCTTCAATGACAGACAGAGGGTTTTTGCCATATTTCAACATATTTACGACAACCTCAGTCCTATAGTTGCGTGGCTTACCAACAGCTAAAGCCTAAACAGCTGTTACTGCGTGCTACTCAGCTAAAGCTAGTTAGAACAGAAAAACATTAAATGTAGAGGACAACACTTAATGCATCTAACAACAGGCCACAGCTAGTATCTCAGAATGAACTCTAATGTCATGTCACTTCCCATCCCCGTTGTTTCCCCAGCAGTGGATTCCCGCCACCTGCATTAGTGTAATCCCACAGGGCTTTGGCCAGCAGCACAGAGGCTTAGCCGCTCCATGCACCCCCAGCCAAGAGCAACCGGGCCGGGCCGGGCCGGTTTGCGATGTGTCTGGGTTTGGGGTTACGAGCTGCTGCAGACAGATTGTTGGACTGCAGTCAAGCAGAGTCAGCATTCTGTGTTTTTATCAATGGCACAGACAATGGCTGTATGCTCCGTGTTTCCACAGTTCTCTAAAGCTGCTTCTGGCTGACAGCCTGCTCATGCTCATTCACAGATACATGTATGTACTCCTATTAAAAAGCTAAAAACTTCATGTGGGAAGGACAATAAGAGAAGGAAAACTTTTTTGGAATATCTGAGACTCAGATTTCTTAGACTCCCCTTTGAAGCTTGGTTAGGTAACACTGGAATAAGCAGGTGTGGTTCAAATTCCAAAAGGTATAACTGAAGAAAACCTGAAAAAAACAGCAGTGTTGCCAAATCAAAAATATTGCTCGCAAGATATTTGAAAAGTGCTATAACTGACAGTCTCAGGCCTCCCTCCAAAACCAACAAATGATCATTATGAGCATAAAGATACCGTCCTTGCAGAGAACAAGGACTGTGGATTTGTGATGTGTGTTGCTGTACATTAATAGCAGTGACGTAAGTAACTGAGTACATTTAATCAAGTACTTAAGTACAATTTTGAGGTACTTGGACTTTACTTGGGTATTTCAATTTTTTGCTACTTTATACTTCTACTCCACTCAAATTAAGAGGTGACTTTTACTCCATTACCTTTATTTTGTACCTTTAATTACTTTACAGATGTGGATAAATGATGGTAAATATAATCAAGTGTTAAATCAGGCTTTCGTTCCACCTGGAGTAAATTCACAAGCTACCCTGCAGTATACAAAGTCATTCAAACTAGCTGCACCTTTACCAGCTTTGAGAATACTTTGATGATCAATCATTATAAAACATATCATATATATTATTCTGGACCAATCTGCACAATGACTCGATTTACTATTGGTACTTGAAGTATATTTTGATGCCAATACTTTTCTACTTTTACTTAAGCAACATTTTGAATGCTGAGTATTCCTGTACTCTGTTACTTCTACTTTTACTCAAGTACAAGATCTGAGTACTTCTCCCACCTCTGATTAATAGTTACAGTATGTTTTAAAAGTTTGTATTTTAAACTTTGATATCCCTGCTCTTACAGTTCTGCTGCCTCCTGCTGGACTGACATCACACCACACCCTTTAAACTCAAAAGCCTTCCTGACCCAGATACACATCCTAAAAATAAAACTGGGACTACTCTACCAATGAATATCAGCTCTTATGATCACCAGTAAAAAGAGAGAATGTTGTATAGGACAAACAGAAAATATTTGTGCATGTCAGTGTGCACGTGTGTTTGCATTGAAGCCAGTGGATGATATAACACATTCACAGTCATGAAATTAATAATTAGATCTATTATAATTTCTTAAAGAAAACTACTTGACAATTAGAAATGGCACATTTGGACTTGGGATTGTCATGGCAACGTGTAAACACTGGTTTCCTATTAGCATATATTACAAAATCAGTGCCCAAACATCAACATCTGCTATGGTAATTAATGGCAGTGAAGTAAAAGTATAGAGTAGTATAATGTTGAAATACCTCAATTTCCCACTTAAGTACAGAACTGACAAGTACCTGCCAAAGTACACACTCAGTACTGACAGTACACATATAATTACGGACAAACTACTAATTATTATTATTAGTATATTTTATTTTATTGTATTATTATTATCATTTTTATATTTTTATATTTTCATTTATTTTATTAAATATCATTGTATTTTATCATTCCTATTATTATTATTATTATTTTTTATTCTTCATATTTGTATTTTAAATATAATATCCATCTTTATTTCAGATCACACGCTGTTAGTGTTTGCTCAACCACAATATACAATGTGTGTGCGCGCGCGAGGGAGAGAGAGAGAGAGAGAGAGGGCGAGAGAGCGAGAGAGAGAGAGGGAAAGAGAGAGAGGGAAAGAGAGAGAGCATCATGAACAGCGAGCAGGAGAACTTTTCTTCCCGCGTGAGAGCTGCTGCTGCCTGCCTCCTGTCAGTGAGCTGCTGTTACATGCCATATAGACATTAACCTAGTGTGTGGTCCTTGCTATCAGTGCGGTTATCTCTCTGCCGTTAAACCGGTCTTCCTACAGAGCGCGCGTGCCAAACACAGACTGCTTCACGCCGAAAGAGAAACTTGTAAAAAAAACAGGAAGTTTAACAGGATAATATACCCCTACATTAGAAGTGGTTAAAGACAGGGTGCAGGATGATGAGGGACTCCGCTCCTCCGGCTGTGGAGCGGCCCGGGCTGGAGGACGTGGCGGAGGAGGAGGACGTCTTCGCGGCGGAGGGGAGCTCCGAGAGCCCGCTGCAGCCTGGCGGCATCTGTCAGGTGGGTGTGTGGAAGTGTTCACCGACTACTTCCTAATACCTACAGCTAGCATAGTCCAATCTCTCTAAGTGTGGTAAATTAGTAGGTGATATAACGAATCTGTTTAGAGTATATTGTTGTGAAGCTGTGTGCAGGCTGACAGGAGGACCGTGTCCCCGTCTGACCCGATTCAAAACAGCAGGCTTATGGCTCTGGAACTGGAAGACTGCACATAAAGACATATCATTGAAATGTGTTTGTATTTTCTTTAGGGAGCTAGAGAGAAGGAGGTGAAGAGGACACATGTGGGCGAGAGGGGGCAGCTGTCAGTGTCCCAGATGGAGGCAGAGTTTGTCCAGCTGACCTTCAGGAAGCAAGTGTCCTACAGGTAGGACACAGAAAGAATGGAATGTGGCCCACCACCAGCTAACCTGTTTTACCTGAATGTTAGGACCATTTCTGAGTGTGTGTCTGTGTGTTCCCACGTTGTGCAAGTCTGGTGTGTGTGTATGTGTCACAGTTGAAGGTGCTGTCTACATGTTCATGTGTTGAACCATACATAAGCAGGGGTTATTCTCAGCCCACTGATATCCTAATGGAGGTGATTTAATCGTTATCATGTGACCTACTCATCCTAGGTCACATGTTTATAAGTGTTCATGTCAATGGTCACTTTGGTATTTCTCCATCTGCTCACGGACAGAATATAATCCACGAAAAACATGTCAGCAGATAAAATGAACCGTTATTGATCCCCATGGGGGAGCTGAGGTGTTCAAGCAGCAACAGGAATAAGAAGGGAATAAGGCAGGAAGTAAAGGATGGAAAAGCGGAAGGGATTAATAAAGGAAAGAAGCTAAAAAGGACAGAAGGAAAGAGTGAAAGGAGGGAAGAAGGAAAGGAGAAAGGAAGGAAAAGAGAGATGTGGTCTCCACAGAGCCAATCAGTTTTAGTTTTGTCTTGGCACTACGACAGGAAGATAAGAGTTCACAGCAAGTTCTTCTCTGCTCTCCTCCAGAGGTTTGGAGTCAGTGAAGCAGCCTCTCATTCAGTACACAGTAAAAGGGGACAACGGTTCAGTAAAGATGATCATAAAGCAGATTTGGAGAGTTATTTCAATGAAAATATTTCTAAAACTTCTTCGTGCAGCTGGCACATTGTCCTTACTCCCCCTTATGTTGGATCATGTCGCAGTATTACAGTAGGAGAATCAAACTATACAATATACATACAAGTTCCATAAACCTTATGAAGTGAATTGCGGTGAATATATAAAAAGTAAATGTATAGAATTGAACTGTGTGTGTGAGGCTGTAGTTTTCAAATCCAGTTTCTCAACGGACCCCCTTGTCACTTGTATATAGTTGTACTTTTGCAGTAAAATGATGTTAAAGTAACATTACTTTTACTTGAGAGGCTGGTCTAGCTAACCACGATGTGATCTGCTGCCAGGTCATAAAGCCCTCTGATAGGATGAAGGACCTTTATTGCTTTTTTGTACTCTCCTTTACTAAAGGTTATGTCCACATTTCCAAACTGAATCCTCTCTTGGCTCATTCATTTGGAAATCTTCTTACCACACACATCTATTTCCCAGCAGCCTCTTTGATGTGAGCTTGTGTTGGCAGTACAATCTATAGTACATTTTACCAGCTGTATTCGTTAGTACTTTCTCATTACAGCTCCATGTATTGTCAATAGTAATGCTGTTGCACATGCTTTCTCCATGAATGACACATTGGCCTGTCGGTTGCCTTAGAAACGGCTGCTGTGTGATGATCTCTAATGTGATTGTAGTCCTTCCTCCTCACTGCCTGCTGCACCGGGACCATTCTGGTTGTCACAGACATACAAACATACACAGATGATGATGAATACAGAGACATCATTATTTAGCGAGTCATTTAACACCAAGATGAGGAGCTCTGACGTCTTTGGTTCCACTGAGAACAGCACTGCTGCAACACAAGACCCCCTTTTCATTATGTGACCAAAGTTCCACATGACAACAACTGAACCACCTCCATGACTACACAAGATGTCATTGAAAGCTTTAGAAGAAATTCAATCTTGTGCTGACGATTGTTTTGTTGGACTTTAGTTTCTCATTATCAGTACTCTGATCTTTCACTTAAGTTAAAGTAGAAGTACCAGTGCGGCGTGTACAGTGTAGGAATACAACATTACTTTTACAATAAAAGACCTGCATCCAAAATGTTACTCAAGTAAAAGTAGCTTGTGAATCAAAAATCAAAATCTGCAAAGTAACTAAAGGGATTTAATAAACATAGTGGAGTAAAACTAAACTATTTACCTCTGAATTGTAGTGGGGTAGAAGTACATGTAGCAGAAACTGCAAATACTCAAACTTAAATACAGTACTTGAGTAAATGTACTTTACACCACTGGACTGGATTGGACTGGTGGACTGGTAGCTGGTAGGTGTCCCTTTCACTCTGCCACCTTTGCATTAGTGCATGTCTATAGGTCTGTGCACCTTGAGTGTATATCGGGCCTATGTGTGTAATTTTAAAATAACACCTCTTGCTGCTAGTGCTGGACTGTCTCAGGGGCTTCTTTACCCAGCCTGAACCTGGGTAAAGAAGCCCCCTGCCTCTGTGGATCTGGTGATCAGCGCATGTTATTCTGCCGCCATGATTATTACCTCTGAGCTATCGTTCAGACTTTTACAGCCACTGGTGTGATTTCTGGATATCAGCCACTTCCTCTATCTGTCGGTGGGACATGCCTGCAGGGGCTTGTCTTTACGTGATGGTCCCTTCCCTCCTCCTGCCTCCTCATTAGGTTTCTGCCGCCATTCATTTAGCATTTTGTCAATTGCGGCCATCTTCCGGATGCCCTCCTGGATCTTAGATTCATAAAGAAAGGTTGCTCTGACGCTCTCTCCTCCTCCATGCATTGTGAGGAGCTTTTTTGTCCTGATATCACTGGATTCTATTTCTTCGTTTGACCGTTTTTTTTTTTTTACCGGTATATGTTGATGGCATAGATCTTGTTCTATTAATATTCAGTTTTCTTATTGTGTTTCCTTATTGTGTTTGATGTGTGTATGGGAGCAGTGAGAGACAGAACGAAAGCACACACATACAATGTTATCTGATAATAAACCATGTGTCTGATACAAGACACACACACGCACACACACACACACACACACACACACACACACACACACACACACACACACACACACACACACACACACACACACACACACACACACACACACACACACACACACACACACACACACACACACACACACACACACACACACACACACACACACACAATCCCGTTAGGATTACTGATAATACTGAATTGCGCCCTGATGGCAGAGACATGGCAGCTAATCTTTTTTCATTTTTACTGTACAATTGACACATAAAAAAACATAAATAAAACATTTTCAACCATTCGTTGGAGGTTATATTTGAGTCCGGCCTTTAGTCTACAATTAAAGCAACTTTCATACCTGGGCAATTTCGTGAAAGTATTTGACATTGAACATGCAAACATGCTGAGCACTGAATGTGATCTGATATGCGTATCACATTTCCCCTACCCTACTTCAGAAGATTACAGTTTTTCTCGATTCTTTTGTGTTTTTTTGCACGAAATATAACACACTTCATTTAGAATACTAGATTGTTTGACCACCCAACTACACACTGCAGAGCATAATCTAAAGCAGTGGTTCTCAACTGGTGGGTCGCGGACCCGTTTCGAGTGGGTCGCAGATATTTTTGGGAAAAAAGTCAAACTTTTATTTTCAAGGCCCGATTTTCTAAAGCTGTGCATGCAGTAGGCGTTGGACTGGAAGTACCGGAGACCATAAACGTTTTTGAAAACTTCTGTCACGTAGTGATCATCTTCTCAATAAAATATCTTTGCTCATGTTTTTTCGAGTCTTCTGGCCAATCAGAATCAAGATTGTTGCCGGAAGTCCCCACGGAGAATAACTTTGCGGTAGAACAATTTTTTATACATCCATGGGTACAAATTCAGATAAAAATGAACACATAATGAAATATGACCCCCGGTTTGATGATTGACAGGTCACAGAACAATGGGAGCTATCTACCCTTACCCACAATTTAAAGTAAGTCACACAGACTATCTCCTCTTTACTCTTCTCTCTGTGAGGAGCAGCAAGTTCAGCTGTCAGAACTACAGTTTTTCTCGATTGCTAACGCACATTTTTTTTTAAATCGCTCAGTTTCTCAGAACACTAAACACAATTCACAAAACCACACACCCAAAGTGCAAAACACCTCATTTCTCCTGCTAAATGAAGAACTGCACTCAAAACTACATAAACACTTACCAAATGCATACTTTAGCACCAAATATAACACACTTCATTCATAATACTATATTGTTTGAGCACCCAGCTACACCCTGCTGAGCATAATCTAGAGCACTTTCATCTTTTATGGGCTATGCTCGTACATAGAGGTTTCTGCAGAGAAAGATTGCTTGAGTTTACAGAAATACAGTAAGTGAAGAAATACAAATGAGTTGTTGAAAAAAAAATCACATTTTATTCAAAAATAACATTGTGCAACATGCATCTCAGCACATAGTTACTATCCTTCAGATCTCTCTAAGTGTGATGCATTGTTTGCCAAACCCAGTTTGTAACTGCTGCTTCCTGTGCCTCATAGAAAGTCCTTAGCCTTCCACCTGCACCTCTTTGTTTCTCAGTCCTTCAGATAAACAACAAAGATATAGTGGTTGCTCAGTGTCTGTGTTGCATAAAAGTAAGTTTACCACAGTAAACTATGCAGGATGTCTGTACAGTATAGTATGCAACATGCCAACAATTCAGTTACAGTAATGAAGTAAATACGTTTCACACAACAGACATAAGCACTGATAGATCATGAATTACGCAGAGCTACAAACTGGTAACTAACCTGTTTTCAAGTCTAAGTGTCCGGATTACAGAGGCAACAGTAAATCGGCTTAGATTAGGCTGAACCCTCTGTCGAGCCTCTCTCATCGTCAAACCATGGTTGATAACATTTCATTCCATTAGAGAGTCTTCTTCTTTGTCCACGTCCTCTCCCTCCAGCTCTACCTCTACGTTCAATTCTGCATTTTGAATATCAGTGTTTTAAACCAGCTAACACGTGACCTTATGTCAGTTCCTGTGTCTTACGTGGAGAAACGTGTGCAGTGGTTTGCAAAAAGTGCCATGTTGATTTGCAAATTGTGTGAAAAGCTGAAAACGTATTTAGAGTTTTGGAGATTTGAGCCGATGTTTTGCTCTTTGAGTGTCAGTTAAAATAATTGTGCTTTATGTATAATTTTTGTGTGTTAGCAATCGAGAAAAACTGTAAGTGAAAAACAAACAATGGCATCAAATATTATTAATACGTCGGGTAGTAATAGATTTATTTATTTTCTTCTCAGAGTGTACCAGAATGCGTAGTTTATATGTTAGTATTTCCAAAAATCCCCCCAGACCCCCCTGCTGGGGTTGGGTTTTCAGCATGTCTGCCTTCTTATGTTATACAGTTCAGCTTTGATTCCATCATCTCATTAAACCTACTTCAGTTCTGTGAAGGGATATATGCACTGTACTTCACTTTAATATTGTATGCTGAAAAGCGTATATGTTACAGCACGATTTTTTGTTGAATAGATTTGAGTGGTTCAAACATTTCGGGTCGCGATTTATTGACAAAGGAAAAAGTGGGTCCCGAGGCCTGACCAGCTGAGAACCACTGATCTAAAGCACTTGGTTGATAACATTTCATTCCATTAGAGAGTATTCTTCTTTGTCCACGTCCTCTCCCTCCGGCTCTACCTCTACCTCTCATTCTTCCTCCTCTCACTCTCACCCCACCTCTTCCTCCTCCTCTCACTCTCAGCCCAGCTCTTCCTCTTCCTCTTGCTTCCATGTTGGCTTCCATTGTTGCTGTAAGAAAGTACTCACCTGTGGTCTTTTTATAGTGCTAACATCCTGATTGATGAGCCAACAATTATGCAGGTGTTTGGTTAGGTGGAACGTGTTTCTTGATCATTGGTCCATGTGTGAGGCATTTTGAATATCAGTGTTTTAAACCTGCTAACACGTGACCTTATGTCAGTTCCTGTGTCTTACGTGGAGAAACGTGTGCAGTGGTTTGCAAAAAGTGCCATGTTGATTTGCAAATTGTGTGAAAAGCTGAAAGCGTGTTTAGAGTTTTGGAGATTTGAGCCGATGTTTTGCTCTTTGAGTGTCAGTTAAAAATAATTGTGCCTCATGTATCATTTTAGTGTGTTAGCAATCGAGAAACACTGTAATCTGTGTTTTGTGCTTTAGTCTCAGATACGGAGACACGGTTAAGCTGTTCATCAGACAGTTTCTTATGTCCCTGCCAGCACGAGGCATAATCTCAACATCATTTAGCAGAACCCGTAATCTAGATGGGATTGTGTGTGTGTGTGTGTGTGTGTGTGTGTGTGTGTGTGTGTGTGTGTGTGTGTGTATGTGTGTGTGTGTGTGTGTGTGTGTGTGTGTGTGTGTGTGTGTGTGTGTGTGTGTGTGTGTGTGTGTGTGTGTGTGTGTTGGTGGTGGGGGCGGGGGCGGCTCAGGCTGTCAGTTCTCCTGACTCACCAGAGGAGTTACATAAGATCAGTGTCTCTCTGTGGCACTCTATATGTGTGTGTTTCTTTTTAGTGGAGCTGCTTTTTCCCACAAACAGTAGCATCAGCTTAAAAAAACCTGACATTTTGTCCTCCAGGTACTTTCCCTTTTTCATCATTGGATTGTCAGTGTTGTATACACTAATGCAGCGTGTACACACTCACTACTTTGACTTTTACCATACCTGGTAAAACAATACAATTTACTTTGATGATTGACATTAGCCTCATTAGCATCATCATTACTGTGGTTAGGTGTTTCCCACAGAAGTACACTTACTGAGTGATTGCGATCTCCTTCATCTCTGTGGAGGGCTTGACATTTCAATTGGTTTAAATACTTGCAGGGTTCCCACAGTACCTGGAAAACATGGAAAACATGGAATTAATTTTTTCATTTTCCAGGTATGGAAAAGTCATGGAAACTGAGCAAAAGTGAACACTTACATGGAAATAGAAACAGTTGTCCTGGAAATGTTTATTGGATGAGGTGTAAAATAGTAATAAAATGAAACTATTGAGCACAGAATTAAGATGAGTTTATAAAAACCCTTTACATGTGAACAGCTTTTACTGTAGATAGAAATGGATGATCCCATGTTTTAGAGCATGCTCTTGGCATCCTATATGGTATATTGGATGTTGGAATTTGATGCAGGCAACTTGGTGATATGGACTTTAAAAGTATAGTTTCGGATTGGTGGACTTCAGGAATAATAACGTTACTCGCGATCTCAATAGAAGGGTAAAATACATGCATTTCCCAGCCAACACGGGAGCCTTGACATCTACAGTGAAACTTCTTATGCAAGTTTATCCTCAAATGTAAGTAGCTGTGTTTTAACTGTGGTACACTTGGGTTTATCAACGTTAGTTAGTAAGCAGTGCAATCTTGCTAACTAGCTAGCAACTTGAGTTTGAGTTTGTTTTGAATTTGGATTGGTTAATGATGGTTAGCAAGCACATGGAGTGCAATCTTGCTAGCCAACATTCAGTTTGCTAACTAACTAGCTAGTGTTGGCTAGCTTGCATTGCTAGCTAACTACCAATACATTTTCACATTAGGCTGTGACATTACTTCTATACTAGTTGACATGAATAGTCTAGTCTTGATACATTTTGTAACATTCATTCTTATATCTACTTTTAGCTATTTTGTGATTTTTCGTTTTTTTCTTTAAAAAAATGATACTACTAAATAGGAATATTTGGGGTGAGACATTTTGGAAAAATCATTGATCATGCCTAGACTGATTCTATACATCTATACTGTTAAGCTAAGCTTACTAGTGGGGTTGCTGTACTGAGGAACCACAAGGGAACCAGCCTTATGTTTTCCCTTTTAGGTTCATTAGTTTGATTTACAAAAGATTTTACAGAGTAAGAGTAGGCATACTATCCCTTCTACGTAAGACTCATAATCTCAAATGTGTGATGCATTACAGGAGTGAGTGACAATGACACGCGGCAGATTCAAGTCACATTGGAAAGATGACTCTCAATACAAGGATTGGAGAGGTACCAGGAGATGTCCACAAGGCTTATTGCAAGTTTTGCCGCAAGTCATTTGACATCAGCAATATGGGGGTCGCTTCCCTCAAGAGCATTCAAAAGGACAAACCCACACCAAGTTAGCTAGACAGCTAAATAATGAAAGAAGAATGACAGATTTCTTGTCTACAAAAACAGGAGAGGGAAGAAGCGGCCCAATAAGCCAGGATATCGAAAGTGACAGTCAGGTGCCCAGTACCAGCAGTGAACAGCCTACGGAAAAAGGCTCTGGAGCTCAGGGGAAAACATTTTTTTCAAGCCAAGCTGTATTTGAAGCAGAGATTCGCTGGGTCATGAAGATGGTCAGGTCACACTTCTCGTTCAACGCCAACTCTGACATTTCAAACACTTTTGCTCAGATGTTCCCAGACAGCGAAATTGCCAAACAATTTACATGTGGCGCAACAAAATCGGCTTACCTTATATGTTTTGGCTTGTATCCTCATTTTAAAGAGCAGCTGATCGAAGACGTAAGAAAAGCAAAGTGTCATGTAGTGTCTTTTGACGAATGCCTTAACAAAGTGACACAAACAGAACAGATGGATATCATTCTGCGCTACTGGAGTAAACGCAAAGGGAAAGTAGCTGTGCGTTACTTCACTTCAGAGTTCCTAGGACACACTCAGGCAGAGAAGCTCTTGGAGATTATCAACAGATCTCTGTCACCTCTGACCCCAAGAAGCTCCTACAAATATCGATGGACGGCCCTACAGTGAATTGGAAGTTCTTAAGAATATTCCAAGAAGACAAGAGCAAAGAGGACCCAGATGCACCAAAGTTCATCAACCTGGGAAGTTGTGGTCTGCATGTTGTGCATGGAAGTTTCCAGACCGGAGAGAGGGGAACAGGTTGGAAAATCGGAGATGCGCTGAGAGCGCTTTGGCAGGTGTTCCATGACTCGCCAGCAAGGCGAGAGGATTTCAGTGAGCTGACTAAAACGGCAAGATTTCCTCTGAAGTTCTGAACCACTCGATGGGTTGAAGACTTGTAAGTTGCTGAGCGGGCAATCGAAGTGTGGCCAGCTGTGATGTCGTACATCCACAGCCACAAGAAACTTCCGAAGAGTAAAGTGCCAACATCTGCGTCCTACTTGACAGTCAAGAAGGCAACCGAAGACCCTCTTTTCCTGGCTAACCTTGAGTTTTTCGCTTTTGTTGCAAGACAGCTGAAGCCTTTTTTGAAGGTATTTCAGACAGATGCCCCAATGGTGCCATTCTTGGCAAAGGAGCTCCAAAGCACCCTGACAGGCCTGCTGTCATGCTTTATCAAGAGAGAAGAGCTGGCAAAGATCAAGACACCTCTCCAGCTCACTAAACTGGACCCCAAGAGAAGCAAATCCATGTCCCACTCAAACACCTGGACATAGGATTGTCAACCAAGCAGGCTTTGCAGAAGGCATCTGAGAAGCTCCAGGAAAATCCAGTGAAAATCGTGGAGTTCAAAAAAGAATGTGTCTCCTTACTCGCAATGACCTGCAAGAAAATTATGGAGAGAAGTCCTCTCATGTATCCAGCTGTGCGGCACATGAGGTCCCTTGACCCTTTGATGATTGTGACAGAAACCGAAAGTACAACAGCAATGTTTGAGAAACTCCTTCAGGTTCTCCTCAATGCTGGATGGTGCCCTGCCACAGAGTGTGACAAAGTCCTTTCTCAGTATAAAGCATTCTCACTTGATGTCAACACAAAGCAGAGTTCCAAGAATTTGTTTACAGCTGGAGACTTGATGAATTCTTCAGAAGATATCTCAGTGGTAAAGAAGAGTATGCAGATGCAATGTCTCTTCACGCTGTCTCATGGACAAGCTGTAGTAGAAAAGGGGGTACTCTGTTAACAAGGATATGCTTGTTGAAAACCTACAGGAGAAGACGCTAATAGCAATGCGCTTGGTCCACGATGCAATGGCTGGGCACACAGATGGAGCTCTTCCAAAAGACCTAAAGCAACACTGCAGAGGAGCAAGGACAAGATATGAGATGTATCTGGAAGACCAGAAGAAGTTGAGAGAGCAAACCACTAAAGAGAAGAAAAGAAAGGAGCTCTCCCAGGAAATCCAGAAAGGGAAAACAAAGCGGCAAAAAGTAATGACTAGCGCTGAAACAATGGAGAAAGAAGCACATGAAATGGCAGTCATGGCAGAGAGGAAGCACGATTTTACACTGCTGTCAAAATCAAATGCCTATCGGAAAGGCGTTGCTGATAAAAAGGAAGAGGTGGCAGCTCTAGACAAAGCCCTGAAAGAGCTGCAAGAGTCTGTCAATAAGTTAAAGCAATGAGGTATGCGCAATAGCCTTTATGGATGTATGAAAGTTTGTAATATCTATTGGTCACCCTCCTAAAGACAAATATAACACCATTTTAGCTTATGGAGATGACCAATTTTAACTCAAAAATAACATTCTGTTTCAGATCTTCAGGCTGTAGAGAGGAGGAGGAAGAGGAGTGGAGAGGGGGAGGAGCCAGGAGGGCACAGAAGGAAAGAGGGAGGAGGAAGAGAAGAGGGGCGAAGATGAAAGAGGAGAAGAAGAGGAGGATAAGAGAGTAGAGGATGACAGAGGAAAAGGGAGAAGAGTGGAGAGGAGTTGAGAAGAGTAGGAAGAGAAGACAGGAGCGGACACAAGAGGGGAGGTGTGGAGAGAAGAGGACAGGATGAGATAGGAGAGGAGTGGAAGAGAGAACATATATCAATCCCAGTGCTCATGTGTTTCAAAGTTCCAGTTCAATAAATTGTTGTTCATCTACAGCTTGTTGCATTATTTCATGCATTGATATTATCAATAAGACATAATATCTAAGCATTTACAATGTAGACTTGACTCGCACATCTTTTAAATCAAGTAAGTAGTCAGGTGTCCTAGGGGGTTGTGTGTGTGAGGGGAGGGGGGCGCGGATGGGGGCGGAAAGCTTCAGGGGCCTATAGATCATCACTTAATATGCTACCTGGAAAATCAGGAGGTAGCATGGACATTTTTTTCAAGGCAAGCGTGGGAACCCTGACTTGTCTTTAGCATCCTTTTTTCATGCTAAATTGTTTCTTAAAAATACTTATTTTTATTATCCTTATGTAAATATATTTTTCTTTTACCTACTTTGCAACTTATTTTTTTAGATTTGTTATGTTCGCACCACCAGATACCAATGTGTAAACGTACCTGGCAATAAACTTGATTCTGATTCTGATTCTGAAGACACAGATATTGTCTTTTGTTGTCCTTTTAGAGAACCAGAATGCCTTTATTCGTCCCACAGATTTACATTGTTACAGCAGTATAGATTGAGACGAAAAATAGAATGAACACACTTTAAGATAAAAAGTGTTTTTGCACAACAGTGGCGTCATAGTCGTGTGATGCTGGCATTAGACTCAGTCAGCAGTCACCTTTACTCTGTGTGAGGCTGAGTACAACACTGTGACTGAGCAGCTTTACGTGACGACAAGGTGCTGTTTACTCAAAATACAATAAAGGTTACCACTGCATCTGGTGTTTGTAATGACCCGGAGACAATGGTGTTCAGGGACAACAGAGACGGCTGTGAGGACAGGTCATTAGACTGGGTGTGGGACGTGGTGTATTGTCACAGATGATTACCGGACCTCTCTTCCTGCCAAGAAGAATGCTCATTGGACTATAATTGTGTTTATTCTGTGTAATTTGATATGTCTTAGACTAACATGATTAGAGGTCTTGGATGTCTTCTAATGACTCTCTGACTTATTAGTGACAAATCAAATCACAATTTAATCATGCTCCAATCAGTTTGACCATTTTAGTTGAGTTTTTCTCTTGCACCACTTCTGAGGATCATCAAAAATAATTATTACTTATTATATTTAATATCCTTATTAATGATATACATGAGTAGGACTTTATTTCTTAATCACCTCAATATGGTGCACATCCTATCTGATAAAAGAGTTTACAAAAAGTATACTATGAGTTAATGATTCTGATTAATAACGTGTTTAATAAATATAACAAGGTGACCATATGAATAGCTAGTGTTGGGTGGGGGAATGCTCCGGTTTTTGGACAAAATTAACATGGGATCACTCCGGTCATTGTACGTACTTCGTCTCACTAACGGTCAGATTGAATACAAAATTGACCCCATTTCTCCGGCCAATGATGGGAGAGTTTTGAAAGTGACAAAACACTGTTCCACACATTTAAAAACACTTAAACAATTAAACAATGTTTACCCAGCAGTGTGAGAAAAAGTTTTTAGAGAGTACTTGTCCATGGACAAGTGAGTTTGGCAATTTACTTGTCCGAATACATTTTCACTTGTCCAGAATGGACACAAATTGGGGCCACTGGAATCTTCTTCTTCGCCATCGTATTTCACATTTTCCCACGGTTTTTACGACACGGTAAGATTTTACTGCATCACACATAGGGTTGGGTATCGTTTAGATTTGAACGATTCCGGTTCTGCTTTTCGATTCCAGTTATTTTCGGTTCTCGATTCCGGTTCTTTGAGAGGGTAAAAATAAGTCCCATGACAAACTGGGAGAAAAATATATTTATGAAAACATTAAGTTAAATCTGTATTCCTATTTACAAATCAGTTCATACTGTTTAAGTTCTTACGGTTATTGAATACAATTATATAAACATAATCTCTGCATTGTTTTGTTAGTTCTAAGTGGTGCAGTTTAAGAATGTACAATTGGCCCAGTCTCCTCTGATGTTACACTGCAACCTGCCTGTGAGACAGAGTCCAACCACGCAGTCTGTGTGTCCAACACATGTCCTGCAACACACATGCTGCAACCTGCCTGTGAGACAGAGTCCAACCACACATGTCCAACACATAGGCCTAATAATAATAATAATAATACATTATATTTATAGCCTATAGGCCTAGCGCTTTTCTAAAACTCAAAGACGCTTACACATGTCCTTCAATACACATGCTGCAACTGCCCAGCTGCTCACTGTTTGTAAAAGTAAATAGATAGTATTTTAATTTCAATAATTTCTATACCCTGCTTCATAAACAATACTGATATCCCTGTGCTCCTCCGAGTATGGGGGTCCGGGGATATGATTAAAGCGCGAGGACACAGGGAGGCTGCTTCACTTCATAAAGGAAATGGCGGTCAATATTAACAACAAAGGAGCTAAAAGTCCTAATAACCTTCATTACGTGTTAGAGAAAGAACATAAGAAAGTTTGACAAAGATGAGGCTGTTAAACGGGCAGTGAATCCGCTGTGTGTAGAAAGAGAGAGAGAGAGAGAGAGAGAGAGAGAGAGAGAGAGAGAGAGACGCTGAGCTGCACCATGCAGCGATCAGCTGATCCGGAGCAGAGAGAGGGAGCTGCGGTCCGCGGGGCTTGGCATCGCCTCCTGTCCTCACAACTCTGATCAATCCCGGGAACGGACAATTGTTATTTGTTCCTACTCGGAACCGAGTTTTGCTTCCCAACCCTGCCACTGTGCTACAATTCCCGCCCCGCCCCCGTCTAACTGTACAGAAAGCGGCGAGATGCATTTCATTAGGAATCGACAAGCAGAACCGAAACTAACATTTCTAAACGAACAATGGCGGACACGTACAATTTGCGAATGAGTTCTGCCTTTGTAAACTGAATCTATCAATAATTTAACAATAAATCAGGGCGAAAAACGTCACTTGTCCGCTGGACAAGTCAATTGAAAGATCTACTTGTCCGATATTGTAAATAACACGTCCCGGACTGTGGGACGTGTACTTTTTCGCACACTGCCCAGGATTCAGGCACCTTCCCTGGCTTGTAAAATGCGGTGATGCACCCTGGAGGTATCAGACTATTTAAAACATGTATACCCAGGATTCAATCACTTTTCCTGGCTTGTAAAGTGCAGCGATGAGCCCTGGTAGTATCAAACTATTTTAAACAACTTTTCCCCGGCCTTTCAAACACTTATTCCTGGGTTTTAGCCTGTCATTTTGCACGATATCATTTAACATCGAACCTCTCCTGTGCATTTCCAGGAGAGGTTCAATGTTAAAGCTTAGCCCACAAATCCTGGAGGTTCCAGGCCGAATTTGGGTGTCAAAAATAATTGAAATGAATTTTATTTTCTTAGTAGCTTGAAGTGAATTTTTAAACATTTATCAACGGAGAAGGGGAAAATACGTTTGGCGCTTTTCTGCTTCTCCGTTGCATGTTGCAACGGAGAAGCGGAAACATGTCCGGGGCTTCATCTCCGCTTCTCCGTTGATAAATGTTTAAAAATTAAATTCAGACTAGCGTCCGCATGGAATTTAAAGCCCGGTGTTTGGGTGCACTCAGAAAAAAAAACGGCTGTCTGATATCCTGGAGGAATGTATCCGCTCACTGTGCACTCTGGCTCGGATCATTTGATGCCTCAAGATTTCCAGGCTGGTTCTCAAGAAACTTTACTCTGGCAAATGTGGTAAGGGGAGTTGACAGGGGACTCTACCCGCCTTATGAGGCACTATTTTCGGATACTTTTTGTCATTTTCACCCCTTTTCCCTGGTTATTTTTATTACTGCCCGGGTGCCCCCCCACGGCCTGTGTCCAGCCGTTTCCCCCCCACTCATCCGTACATTAACGGATTTTGACAATTTTTGCTGCGTTCTTCTTCTCTCAACTCACTGATCGAATGGCAAACGTGACCCGCCATCGGAGGGCCTCCTCCCCGGCCCACATGCCGGTGCTTGTCGGTCGGTTCCTCCGAACTGCGGGTTCGACTCTGATGGCCGGGAGGGTGTGCTGCGTGGGGGTAACCCTGCATGTCTCTTACCTCCCGGGCAGACCGATATGAAGCGTTTCTAAGACCAACCGTCTGACTCAGGGGTCCCACCACGGGTTCCGCAGTGGGGTGGAATTTCCGGGCTGGAACCTCCCCACTTCGCCGCGGAGTGCCAGGCAAACATTTGTTTCTCTAACCCTCCACTGTTGCATAGCGGCCTTAGTCGTCTGCGGCATTCAGCAATTGGCCTTTCCCCAGGCCCGGTTCCCCCGGGGACCGGTGCTCAGTGGCTTCACATAATATTTTTTTTCGGGGGCTGCCCCGAAAAAGGTCTTACCGGGATGTCCTTATGTGTTTAGTCAGAGTGAGAGTGCTTAAGTTTGGGTACACAGCTTTGCCAGGCGCACCCACCCGTGGAATGCACCAGGGGCATGAGAACATCCTCCACAGAAGGGGTGGTGGTGCCGTGAAGAAAGACGAATATGGATGCTGATGGGCGGACAGAAAAGCACCACAAAATCCACCCCCTTTTAGTCGTCGGGACCCAATGAAGTCGGGACCGGGGCTGGTTGACACTCCTGAGGAGGAGGCAGGGGCCGTGGACTCAACCTGTTTGCCCTGGTGCACCGTACGAATTAGACCCCTAATATGGTCCCCGGGCCCCCGCTAAACATTGGGAGTATTTATACTGTTTTTGTTATGCATACTGTGTATACTGTTTTTGTTATGCATACTGTGTATACTGTTTTTGTTCAAATAAAAACATTGTTATAATTAAATAAATATTAAATATAACCTTGAAAGTTCCCAGGGGCAGATAAAGTGCCACTTTCCATCAGCACCGGTGAGGCACTCTCCTTGGTGCTGAACCCGGTGATGAGCGCTCAAGTGTTGGCGGAGGAGGTGTAAGCCAGAGGAGGGTGAAAAAAAGTTAAAGTGTTTGAACCTCCAGCCCAGAAGGGGGGTGGTGGTGCCAATAAGAAGGCCGAATTTGGATGCTAATGGGCAGACAGAAAAGCACCACAACATCCACCCCCTTTTAGGGTTACCAGGGGCACGAGGTTCTGGCGGGTGTGAATATCTGGGTTTAGTACGTGGGGGAGTGCTTAAGTGCGGGTCCCCGGGCACTCACGGTGTGCAAGGTTATGGAAGTGGCCATGTTAGGGAGAGATACTGGAGGTCTTAAGTCCGTCCTTTGGGGGTCTGTGAGCGGACAAAGAGAGGGTCTTTTCCTGTTCTCTCTCCTGGAGGTCTGAAATAAACAGAGTGCCCATGTTAGGGAGAGATGCTGGAGGTCTTAAGTCCGTCCTTTGGGGGTATGTGAGCGGACAAATAGAGGGTCTTTTCCCGGTCTCTCTCCTGGAGGTCTGAAATAAACAGAGTGCCCATGTTAGGGAGAGATGCTGGAGGTCTTAAGTCCGTCCTTTGGGGGTATGTGAGCGGACAAATAGAGGGTCTTTTCCCGGTCTCTCTCCTGGAGGTCTGAAATAAACAGAGTGCCCATGTTAGGGAGAGATGCTGGAGGTCTTAAGTCCGTCCTTTGATGCGCTATTCCCCACCTTTCAAACACTTATTCCTGGGTGGAAGAGCCAGGTGCTGCACAGCCTGCTCTCTGGATAAACTCTGCCTCTATTTCCACCCCTTTTCCCCACGTTTCAAGCCCTTTTCTGTCTTGTAAAGTGCAGTGATGAGCCCTGGTAGTATCAGACTATTTCAAACACATTTTCCCCACCTTTCAAACACTTATTCCTGAGTTGTAGCCTGTCATTTTGCACAATATCATTTAACATTGACCCTCTCCTAAAAATGTACATATTCTGTGCATTTCCAGGAGAGGTTCAAGTTAAATGATATCGTGCAAAATGACAGGCTAAAACTCTCCTCCAGACGTTTAAAAACACTTTCCCCCCGCCTTTCAAACCCTTTTCCTGGGTTGAAAAGTGGTGTGATGCACTCTGGGGCAGAGATAAGGGTAGAATTAGGTCTGTCAGTTTGGGTAACCGCACCACTAATGTACCTCTCCCGAGAGTGGACGTCCACTATTTGTAAGGCCTCTAAGTGAGGTAAGGGTTTCACTAGTAAACATGGCACATATATTATATTTATTAAAAAGATAATTAAAGAAAATCTAAGGCACACAAAGACAGGGAATACATGAATTATTAGTATAAAAGATACAAGTTACATTTGAGCTTTGGTTCCTCACAGATGTGTCCTGTTTCTGTTTGACACCCACCTCTCCTCCTCCATATCCGTGTGAGGGTAATGGTCCCCAGGCAAGATTCTGATGATATTATCGATGATCATAATTGACAAATGTTGATGCATTAACTTGACCAGCTGCGGCCGTGGGAGGGAGAAACAATTCACCTCTTGCCTCAAGCCAAACAAGTTGCATAATGTAGAAAAAACAATACACCAGATGGCAGAGAGAAGAGGCAAAAGGACCGACAGGAACCCACCAATCCCAAACTGACACACTCAGAGTGTTGTTCACTATGCATGTTGTTCAGCCATACTGCTGATAGAAGCTCACTGGGGGGATGGAGGGGACCACTGTTTGAGAAAAAAGCTTGTCTTATATTCTTAAATATGTAGAAAATATATTACATAAGCCCAAATTCATTCAATTCAAGTTGAAAACATTTTCTAACTAATCTTATTTGATAAAAAGAGCCCAATCACTTATTTGCATAGCAGGCTTGAAATACACCCTTTCTATTTCACTTAAAACGTTTCTGTATGCACTCAGCAAAAAAAGGTTTGGACACTCCTGCTCTAAAGGTGAAGTCATGAGGACTAGTCATCAACCTGTCATCACCATTTTGATCTTGCACAAATGTTTAGGTCGACCGTTCCAGGGGAAGGGGGGAAGAGTACAGCTAACAGAGCCAAGCAGCTTCCTTCTCTTGTGGTCTTTCAACACTCTGTTGGATAGTATTAAGGGATGCAGAGAGAGATATGTGACCCCATACAATGTCACTGTCCTTTATCCCAACAAACAAGAGTCCAAACTTAACGGCCTGTCACTCAAATATGTTTAACAGGCAGCAGAGATGGTTCTGTAATGTTGCCTTACCTCCTCTGCTTTATCACTCTTTGTTGTCTTTGAAAAACAGTTCAAGCTGTTTAAAGTGAATCTGAATGATAACTACCTAGCCTAAGCTGCCTGTAAGGTATACACTTTCATGAACCTACAGCACTATGGTATGACTTGGATAATGGTTAGCAGTGATTACATGAGTGATATTGGTATTGTTATCGTGGACGTGAAAGCCTCGGAAAATATGGTCCGTATTCAGCTGAAACCAGATCAGTTATATGAGCACATTTTCATATAACTGAACTAGTACTGACAGTGTGTAGGGGTCAGAGACAGGATGTAGGTTAATCAATGTCACCGATCACTGCCCCCACCCCCACAGTGGAGAGGAATAGTGGTCATTTACAACCATTTTATTTACGGCTTTATCTCACCTATTTGTGGTATGCTTATTAAAACATGGACGAGGCTCGATGCATGACAGGATCCATTCTCTGCAGCATTCTGTTATATTTGTTCACCATTTAATCAGGACTTACGTTACATCTGCAGTGGGACCACGCTGTCGGAGTTCACCTGACTCCCGGGTGTAGTTGGCACTAACAATGGTCCATGAGGCCTCCACAGATGGAGCAGCAGTCAGCAGACAGATGGTGCAGATCTGATTCATCCACATGGGAGAGTATCAAATATCACCAGGTTTTCATCAAATACCTCAATATCAATATTGCAACGATATTGTTGACACTTGGTGCTTTAACAATGGATTCATAAATTAGTTTTTGACCAATAATCATCACTAATATAGATATAATAAGTGGGTAAAGCCAAATGATATAATTATATTTGTAAGAGAATACCAAACACCTGTTATGCAGCTTTTAAAACCAGGAAAAGACAACACTTAATACACTATATGATAAATATATATATACACTGTATGTAAGGGCTATTGTACAAGGATTGAGGTTTTCTGTTCAAGTCTGTTCACAGTTTCTGTTCCACTAACTAGTCGTACGACACTGCAGAGCCCATACAGTGTTCCTGTTAGTGTTAACTTCCTGTCTTGTCTATCAAGTATTATTTGATCCCTGATTTACCTGCAGTTCTTCTCACAGCAGTTTGATGTACACTGTGTTTTCACATGTCAATGTCCCTACAGAAGAGAAGGGGCTGCTCAACAGGAAAATTGCTTCGGGGTCAGGTTAAGGATTAATGTTTGAATTTATAATCAGACTGCTTTATTAGAGACAAACTGGAAGGAGGTCAGCAGTGGGTGTTGGGAAGCTAAAAGGATTCTTTCTGAATACTGGCTGTTGAGTGGCGTTTCATTTGTCATGGAAATACTGAGTGGGTGACTGATGAGAGCGAGGAGAGGGGAGGTGTGTGTGTGTGCGTCAGGGACATGCTTTTATACCCTCTCCTACACAAAGTATATAGATATTGTATTGTTATGTAATTTTAAACACTATCTATATATACACCAGGAGAGTTAGGTAATGCTGACACCATAGCCAGGGTGATAAGATAAGATGTTCAGATCAGACTGCTGCAGGCTGCCAAACCAGATTTCTGAGACACAGTTACATTCAAAGCTAGTTACTAATTTAAATACATGTAGTAAAAGCCTCTGCAGCTTTGGTCATTTTCAGAAAACCCACACAACCCAGGAAACACTATGAAATGTTGATTTCATTTGATCATTTTACAGTAATCAGCGTTTATTCAAAAACATATAAGCACAAAGCACTTGATTGAGAGGCACCGGTAACATCTGAGTTTGTAGGCCACGATCGGATGTTTCCGTGATGTTGTGTTGCCGTAACACCGCAAAGTATTGTTGGAGGGCATTTTCTCCTTTCCTTCCCTAAAGCAGTGGTTCCCAACCTGGGGGGCGCGCCCCCCTCGGGGGGGAGCCAAAGATCGCAGGGGGGGAGCCAGGCCTCAGATGATTTGAGGCCAAATATCATATTTAGACTTTTTTTTTTTGTATATAATTGTAACGCAATACATGATTGTCACTAAAAGCCTTGTCTCTACATTACAATAACATATACAAAATAATTGATTAATTAATTTGAATAAAAATTCAAGTTAGTAGCTATTAAAGGCATAAAAAGACAGAAATGTATAATTCTTTCTTTAATAGAAATGTTTCTTCAGCCTGTAAAGTTTCCAAACCAGGCTTGTCTGGATAAGCGCATTTTTAAAACATAGTCATTGTCCATGCCAGTTTCAGTTGGATTATTTGTCCCAGTTGCTCCGATCAGATCGGTCTCCTCCATTTTGTAGATTATTTACGACTTTTGAATCCACATAAACACATCGGCAAAATCCGGCTTACTTTGAATATGTGTTTTAAACAGTTTAATCCCTTTGTGAATTGTTTCCACTTGCGTCGTCCTTTAATTTCTTCATACAGCGGGAATCCAAATGAATGAATCCTGAGTCCAATAACCATCAAAGTCACTCCAATAGTGCTCCTTAATTACGCTTTCATCCTCCTTTAACAAAATACTTCACATTCATCCAGTTTGTGACAGTAGTTGTAGCATTTTGAGACTTTGAAACTTTAATTACCGCTGTTGTGCCCCCCCCCCCCCCCTTGTGTGTGTGTGTGTGTGTGGGGGGGGGGGGGGCGCAACTTCCAACAGGAGTCATATGGGGCGGCTCTTGGGAAAAAAGGTTGGGAACCCCTGCCCTAAAGGATGGTCCAGATGGAGTTTATAAAGAAGGTAATGAAGCTCCTTTCCTGTAGAGCAGTGGTCACCAACCTTTTTAAGCCCAAGATCACGGACCTCGGCCTAGGTGAAAGGCGAGATCTACCTATTGCAGAATTGAGTGAAAAAGACGGCCCAGACAGTGCTTCCAATTTGAGGCCTTTTATATAGGCTAATTGCATCTGAATTACTCTTACAATGAAGGCTCCAAAATCAGCTCACGGCATATAAGCAGGGGTAAAGTGCTATTGGGGGACGAACCTCACCTCCTCTATGGGGGGTCCTCACCTCCTCTAGGGGGGTCCGGGGGGATGCTCCCCCGGGAAGATTTTTTATATTGAAGTTGAAAGCATCAATCTGGTGCACATTGAGAGCAACATGAAGAGATCTATGTATACCTCTCTCAGCACCCAGATGAAACAGAACTGTAAACAGATCTTTTTTTCCTTTATGGATATTTTACAAATCACTCCCCTTTTAAACTTTATTCTTGTTTTACTGCCATATAGTAGGCTATTTCATACCTGTTTTTCATGTATTCTCTTATTGTTTGTATAACTATAATGATCATATGAAGGTGTGCCGCGGAAATAATCTTTTGAATAATTTGTGACAAAACCTTTCTAATCTAAACACTCAGAGAGTCCTTTAGCTCACCTGAGCCCCTCAGTCTGACAGGAGAGGACTCTCCTCCAGCTTGTTGTGGAAACAGCTCCTTATGTCCGTTAGTGCAGCTAGCTAACCAGATGCTAACATCACGGTCCCCGCTAGCACCGGTCCCTCTCTCTCCTTCTCTCCCTCTCTCCCACTCTCCCTCTCTCTCTCCCTCTCTCTATCACACTAAATGCGCTATTGCCACACACACACAGAGCCGAGCTTGAATGACACAAGCACACGTGTATTTCCATGCAACTCTCTTATTGGTCTGGTGTCTTGCCTCTGTTGCGTTCACCGAACACAGGAAATTACAGCCCTACCGTTGTCTCTTGTGTCATGATGAGGTTCACGTAAAGCACGGTTAATGTATTATATTATTGAGGTTTCTCAAATATACGTCAATCAAGTGGCCCTGCTAACGGGGTGGTGGATGATAGGTTTATATCTAAAAACGTATTTTTCAAACATTATTATTTTCTTTTTCTTTTTCTTTCTTTTGTTACTTTTTTTTTAACGGTCCGCGATCTACCCGCACCACACTCGACTGGTTGGCGATCACTGCTGTAGAGAATCAAACAGCTCTTATCATGGCTGAAACTCACTCATTCTGGGTCGTTTCACTCCGTTAGGAACCTAAGAAAGATTGACGTTTGGAAGCAACCAGAGATGGTCCTCCCTAGACAATTGACATTATCTGTTTATATTGACGTGACAGCGCCCTCTGGAGGTTATAGGATGCTGTGTGTCGGTGGCAAAGCAGAAAAAAGTGTGATGGTTTGTTAAAGTGTCTTGTATTACTGTAGGATTGAAGTGTGTACCATTTGGTGCAAAAATGTTGAGTGCAGTGCTTCATTTTGCAGGGTATGTGAGGTGGTTTACACTTTGGGTTTTGTGAATTGTGTTTGAGCCATGTTTTCAAAAATGTGTGTAAGCAATTGAACAAAACAGTCATATACTTTATATAGTCTCAGTGGTCCAGCTTTGCAAAGTGAACTCAGAATGGAAGGCCTAACTGTGTTTTTCTGTATTCGTTTCAACATGGTGAAGGTTTGCTTGAAATCACCTAATGAGAGAATGAAACGCATGACTATAAATAAACCTCTCCAGATCAATACAAAGGAAACCCTGTCAGTGGACTCAGAGGAACTGAATGCTCATTGTGTGGACGTCAGCACCCTCATGTGGAGAAATATGAAGTGTGTGTTAGTGACAGCGTGTTTGTTTGAGTATGTTAAACAGTCAGTGAGCAGCTTGGTGATGCTTTTGCCAAAATGTAATTTCCCCCCACTTTTAGTTGATCAAATATGAATTATTAAACTTTGTTATTCGGCTCACATTGAATCACGCCAACATTACTTTAATACTATGTGGGCAAAAAATCTATGTGTGTGTATCAAAGCCAGATATCTTCCACCTCTGTTCCTTACATCTTCATTGTTGTAAATGTGACAAATGAGTCAGAGTTTTCCACTGGGTGAGATGTTCCTTTATTAATCACACACACAGAAACACTGTACTTCACTCTCCCTCTACCTACACACACTTCTAAATGACATTTTTCTGTTCTGCGCTAACATTGCAACGCTACTCCACTTTGGCTCCAGCCTCCTGTCCAGGTGGAGGTGTGTGTTCCTGTAGCCGGAAATTAGACCCAATTCCAATCCACCCCCTACACCCTACACCCTACACCCTACACCCCCGTTCGCGCGGAGGGTCCGGCATATTAAGTGCTGTTCCAAACCAACGAGTGTGGAGGGGGAGTGGGTTATCAAGCCCTCAAACAGCGAGTCTGCATCGGTGCTGACTTCACCTGCTGCCCTACCTGACCGGTCTCAACGCTGTGTGTGTCCGTCAGGAAACAAGCTGTGTACAAGTAGTTCCAGCAAACATCCACTGATAAACTGCGATGTTAACAACCTCATGATAACCTCATATGTTTTAACTTAGGATCATACCTGTGTTTAGTCTAGAACAAGGTAAATGTGTGCATTTTATTATAAAGTTGTGTATATTTACAGACTGTTGCAAAAACTAAGAAGCTTATAAACATCAGGTTTAAAACTAAAAGAGCTTTACAAAAAAGTAACACAATGAAAGATGTTTGGAGTTTTATTTGAGTTATTCATTTACATTTTTTGTCCAAGAGATGCTGATTTGAAACCGTTGTTGCATACAGTTACGGAGCCTCGTTGAGCTGCGAGTGTCACTCCAAAGAGTTCAGTCTGTCACGGAGGGGTAGGGTGTAAGGCGTGGTTTGGAATTGGGCCATAGTGTGTGCCTCAGGAGGTGGAGCGAAGGTGTGTGAGTGTGTGAATGAGCATCAGATTAGCCTTGTATTGCGTCCTGACTTCAGTGCATGAATGTGTGTGAGTGGGTGAATGTTGGCATGTGATAACACCCACCATGTGTGATAAGAATGAAAAGAAAGGGTCCTTTTTTTCCAACTTCTCACATATTGTGCATTCAGTCATTGTAGATTTACCTTCACAATATGACGCCTTGTGGTTTTCCTGTACAAAATGTAGAAGAACTGTAGAAACAGAGCACAGGAAGTCCTCCAGGGGGATCAAATAGAGCACTGTTGTGGGTGAACCTTTTATCATTTGGTTTCTTGTAATTGTATCTATTTAATGTATACATCTATAACCTAGTATTCATACAGTCGTTTCCACATTCAGAGCATAATGCGACAGAGCAGGGAACCTGGCAGCAGTCAGAGAGAGAGACTTTCAGTCAGGCATGTGACAGGGCAGCTAACAGGCAGGACCTGATTTCAGTCATTATCCACTTCCTGGTTTTAGCCGGACGGGTAGTAGAGGATCAGCTTGTGTTTATGAAAGTGTGTGTGTGTTGCAGCGTGCAGCTCAACTGTGTGTGTGCGTGTTAGTGCGTGCCTCAAATGGAGTGTAATTAAACTCAGCGAGAAACCAAAGAAGAAGAGAAGGAGGAGGAGGAGGGGGAGGAGGAGGAAATGAAACAGTGTTAAGTTAGTTAAAAGAAGACAAGAAGAAGAGAGGGTGGAGGAGGCAGAGGAGTGACAAGCTGAAGAAGAAACAAAGAAGAGTGAACAGAGTGACACAACACTGGACTACACTGCTGACTACTGCTGCTGACAGAGGAGACATGGAGTGGAATGCTGTGGATTATCTCTCCCTCAGGACTCAGCACTAATCTCTGCACACACACACACACACACACACACACACACACACACACGCACACGCACACGCACACACGTGCACACGCACATCTTGTGTGTCTCGTGCAAAGACCTTTGGCATGTGGATTATTGACTTTGTAGCCTCTGCAGGGTGGCCATTTTTGAAGTCTTGGAGCAGTTAAGGTGTTTTGCATAATACATTTCTGAATGGTAGTTTGAGTTAAGACCTTAATAATAATAATAGTTTTAGAAGTAATTCTTCATGTACAGTATTTTTCAAACGTTTAGACCGTTATGCTTTGATCAGAGAAGAACACATAGTAACAGTGTGTGTAGTCCCTTGGCTCTGGAAGCATCCCAGCTTCAGAGGACTTCTTTAAATGTCCTCTTTGTCTCGTGATTGTAAGGAATAGTTCCTACTATGACCACTTTATGACGTGAAGATTCTATTTGCAGCTCGGTGGTTTAATAGAGAGCCTTCAGAACCTGCAGTCAGAGGATTTGTTTGCTCCGATACATGGCTTTCCATTGAACTCCAAGAATTCCTTTGGGAATATTTGGAACACTTGAAGAAACACTGCTTTGGGATTGCTTGGACTACACAGGGAATATTCAGAAATACAACTTGACATTTTGCAAGACCTACCCAGAAACAGGAGCTTGTTCTGTTGAAATGAAAAGTGACCACAGGAAGTGAACATGTCTGTCATGGAGTCTGACCTGGGGGCTGACCTGGGACCAGGACCTGAGGTCTGTGGAGCCCCTGATCCGAAAAGTGAAGACGCAGAGGGAGAAGGCTCAGTAAACTTGAAAGGAGGCGATGGAGAATTCAGCTCTGCATCATCTTCGTCTAATTCCTCTCTGCCCTCCTCCTCCTCGACCCTGCCCTCCTTCTTCACCTCGCCCCCCCCGATCTGTGTGGAGGAAGAGCAGGAGATGCTGACAGGCTGCTCCAAGTCCTTCACTGGACTCAAGATCTTCACCAGGAGGTAAGACTGCAAGAGAATGTGGGTGTAACAGCTGCTACTGACCAGCAGATGGAGCCATTGACTTGGACTCTGCCTCTGCCCTGATCACACACACACACACACACACACACACACACACACACACACACACACACACACACACACACACACACACACACACACACACACACACACACACACACACACACACACACACACACACACACACACACACACACACACTCTCACACAGACCTAGACCCACAGTGCACCATGACACAGCCCTGCATCAACAGCCTTTTCATTGTTTCATTCAACTTTATTTATAAAGACACGATTGTTTCCACAGTGTCAGTCAGGTCAGGACTCTAATGTGTGATATTGGGTGATACGGAGTGAGTGTGTATATAACCTTGCCAGTGGGTCACTAGTCATCATGTGGAGAGGGGGACATGATTCCCACGGCAACAGGGGCCGCAGTTGTCATGCCAACAGTAACAAAGATGACAGTCGTGTCCTGAGCTTGGCAGCCTATAAACATTGCGGTTTATTTTTAAAGGGTGTGTGCCGGAGTGTGTGGAGCTTGCTTACGTTTTTATGTATTTATCCTGATACATTTTTATCATAGGACTCATTTGAGTAAAATATCCAACTGCAAGTCCTCTGACTCACTTTAGCCATGTGGCTTTAAACTAGTTCACATGTCATGTTTGTAACACAAATGTCACTTGTTTCTTTAAAAAAAGAATCCCTAGAATTCTGCATTGGTGCGTGTGCTCTCAGGAATTTACTTGGCACATGTTTACGTCAATATGTTCCACTCTGGATTAATAGTGCTGGTGTGTGTGTGTGTGTTCACTTAACACTGTGCAGAGAGAGAATGTACTTCACAGTCTCCGAGCTGCTTCCGCTTCCCCTCAGTGTGTGTGTGAACATTTGTTACAACTTTTCAGGACTCGCTCAGGAAGTACACAAAGTTATTTTAGTCCTCTCTTTCTCTCTGGGCCACACCCACTCGCTCTCTCTCTTCCTCCCACGCTCTTGCTGTGTCTCTCGCCCTCTCCCCCTCTCTGCTCCACATCTGCTGTCAGAGCTCAGCCCAGTGCAGTGTGAGCGCGCCACATAGATACATGAGAGCTCGGATGGATACGTTTCTCCGCCTTCATCAGGTCTGCTTTCTCATTTTAAATATTCATTAGGATAAACAATATTGCATAAGATGAAATTCCTAAAATATTGCATCTAGCAAGGCTGGAAGAACTTTTGTGTTTGTGTGTATACCATCTAGATTCAACAGTTTAAACTCTGTGAAAGTGACCTGAGTAATGCTCAGTGATAGTGAGCGGCTGGTGCAGTGCTGTGTTCTTCTTAGTTTTCAGTCAGACAAAAAATAGGGGGGGGTTCAAATATGAGTCAAGGCCAAGGTCGTGCCACCTCAGTGTTTCCCACAACTTCAGGTTTGGTAGAATAGTGGTTAGTGTTTTTTTCAGTGTAATCTTAATTTAGGGCAACTATCAGCTTCAACAACACTGAAACACACAATACATCCTGGTTCATCTGACACACCGGGAGATCAGTGGTGTGTTAACACTCCAAATATTTACATTCATCCAAAAAGGCGTTCATGAACACTTTGATAAAACATTGCGTTAACTATGATGTGATGTGTTATCACCTCCGCTTCTTTAGCTCCTGTTTGGGTTCTCTGCGTTCTTACTGTGCTGTTCTGGTTCCCTCTTATCATTCTCGTAGTTGTTTCCAGTGTGTTGGAGCATTTATCAGCCAGAGTTCTGTCAGCTGAGGGAAAACCTTTGCAAAGCTAACCAATGTTACTTCGCAGGACGTGTAAGCAGGAAACTATGTAAGAAAAACAAGTGTCACTGCCGGACCACTGTACAGCTAAGTCATTCCGATAGTGTTCTGTTTTTAGATGATTTGCATGCCCCCCCAAGAGGCAGAGAAATCCCTTCTTGTTCATCCATCATTTTAGACCTTTATATCATCTCTTATCTTTAATTCCCACTCCAATAGGCTCACCCCTACAAAGGTTCATCTGTGTATTCACACACACCATACACACCCTATGTACATCCATACACACATCCCTGTCTATGTACTGGATGCATTAAGATCAAATTAATAATAGTTGTATTGGATAATGGTGTAATGGATTTCTTATAGTCTTGTTTGTTTGAGCCGTAGACAGGTTTATAAAAGAAGCAGGTGTAAGTTATATTGTTTAACTGTTTTATTTCTGGATTGTGGTCGGTAAGAGTGGAACCACTAAGTCAATGAATGATTTATATCAGAGCCGGAAGCTGAATGGCAAGTTAAACATTGAGTGAATGAGGAGCTTAAATATATTGAATGTTGTCATGTTACACCTACTTTGTGTTTTGTAAGTGTTGCTTACACATCATCTTACTGGCTGTGTTAGTGATATAAACAGAGGTGCATGGCTTATGATTAAGATGACCTATGTGCGCGTGTGTTCGTAGAGATGCGGGCTTGAATCACTCCGGTTATTATGCTGAGATGAGGGCTGCTGTTTAGACCTTACACATGTCATCATGTAGACTGAAGGGGAGAGGATGGTGATCAGAGGCTGCTGTTTACACTGCACACATGTCATTTAAGGTGCTGAGCAAGGGATTGTGTTTGCAGTTGATGTTGTCACTTGGTTCTTTAGAACAGTGTAAGAGGAGGGCCTGTGGAGGCAGATCCCAACAGGTTCCTCACGGCCGACAAAAGGAGGGAGTGGAGTGAACCGCAGCCTGCTGTCCGTCTCTGAGCTACATTCATACACTGCACACTGCACCGTATCTCCACCAATGGAAGAAAGTATAGCTAGCTCAAAAGAATTGCAACAATAGGTATCCTAATGGTTTATCGTAGTATTAGGTGTATTTAATAACATCAAAACCTGACTTCTGGAAAGGTCTATATTCAAGATGGCCTTCATTATTCATCCCAGTCATGCAAACTCCATCTTTTTGTACTCAAGGAATCCAATAAGCATATTCTTAAATTATAGTGATTACAATTATAGTTCACTTTCTGTGGAAGCGTCCAGGAGATTTCTTTTTATACCATTTAAGGAATAAATTGTAGTACTGTGAAATTAGTCAAAACAGGGCTTCCACCTGAAGGCTTTATTAATATTATTTGTATTTTGTTAGCTTTTAATTAGTTTTTCTTCCATGTTTTTGATTATCATCATCCTCTTTTTTCTTTGATCCACACTTAAATGTAGTGGTCACACTGTTGACAGACTGCACACTGTGCCACATATGTTATAGAGGAAACAGAACAGCTGGATGGCTTTCATGTTCCCGGAGGTGTTTAGTTCCTTGCTGTGGCTGGGATGGTGAACACAGAGCATCAGACTGCTGCAGGAGAGCCTCACAGTGTTGGTGAGAAATCTGACGTGTCCTGTCATGAGCTTCTCTCCGCTGTAGACATCTGCAGTATTTAACAAGACCACCATGTTTCCTGTACAGACATGATGGAAGTATAGATATATTAATTATGCTTTAATAGCCGTACATGATTTAAGAAAAGACATGACGGAACGCTTTTTGTCATCAGATAAAAGAAACGTTTGTCATTGTTGAGTTTTCATTTAATTGAGATATAAACAAACATCAGACCATCAGTAATATCTCATATATTTATGAGAGAGCACCCCCCCTTTATACCAATCCTTTTATAGTAACAACAGCTTAATCCAGTGACTTGTTTTTGTTTCTGTCAGCTGTACCTGTAGCTAGTGAAGAAGCAACATCTCTTTTCACCTTTCCGTTAGATGAAGTTTTCTTACGGATAGCAGAGTGTGTTTCTATGCATGCCACACACATAGGAATAAACCCTTCATGGTTTCCTGATGAGTGTTGACTTGGTGTGGTGTTCGAGGTCTACAGTGTTACAGGCGTCTCTGAGGTCTTTTTTATTGCTGTACTGAATTGGCAGTTAGGCTGATGACTTACAGAACTGCTCCCCGCGTTTCTATTCACCCAGGTTCTATTCATCAGTAACATGACACCCAAGCAGGGGGGCGGCGAGGCTTGGCTGCTGACCTTGTTCCCTCTGTATGTTTATTTATGTGAGAACATGGCAGTAATCGGGATGGGGAGTCTCAGCAGGTTCCTCCACTCGTAATTAAGAGAATCCTCCCCCCCCCCAGAGACAAAGCTCACCCTATGGATTTTTCTGCTCAGAGAGAAGAGCTAGCCCTCCCTGCATTGCTACGGTGAGCTCTCTCACAGTTGAGGAAAACCACATTGCTCCGTGTGTCTCTAGCACTTCACTATTTTTCATGTAAATATTTAACCCAGCAGCACGTAGCTCTGGGTAGTTTCTACCCCCCCCCCCCCCGAACACACACAACCCCACCCCCCCAGTTGCTCATTCAGCAGAGCTTTTGAGCCTTTTTTTCCTATGAACCAGTATTCCAACTTCTGTGTGTTGGGATGTTTTCTTTAGCATACTAGCGCTCAGATAGCATCACAGAGGATGTACACTTGCAGACATGGTTAAAATACTCTGACCTCCATCATTTGAAGAGAGTTGCAGACAAGGTGTGTGTGTGTGTGTGTGTGTGTGTGTGTGTGTGTGTGTGTGTGTGTGTGTGTGTGTGTGTGTGTGTGTGTGTGTGTGTGTGTGTGTGTGTGTGTGTGTGTGTGTGTGTGTGTGTGTGTGTGTGTGTGTGTGTGTGTGTGTGTGTGTGTGTGTGTGTGTGTGTGTGTGTGTGTGTGTGTGTGTGTGTGTGTGTGTGTGTGTGTGTGTGTGTGTGTGTGTGTGTGTGTGTGTGTGTGTGTGAGAAGGGATTCATCGTCTGTGTGATGTTGGTTGGTTAATTGGCTGAAGGGTCTGACACGTTTGGTCCATTTGGAGTAATAGCACCTTCAGGGTATCTTTATATAAGTTGGGCATAACAGATGGTTCTTCATATTTTTTGGGGTGGTTCTGGAAGTAGAGGAAAGGTCAATAGCATTACCTGGATTGTTCCATGACCTCACCATGTGTTTATTTGTGTAACGATGACCATGAAGGTCAGATAAAACCCAACCAAGCTAAGGTAAGGTATTGGGATTGGTAAATAAAGCAGAGCCTTACAGTGAATAAGAATGTGTAGGATAGTTAATGAGTGGGAATATTGTTAAACGTTTTAATGACTCCTGATGATAAGTGATGAAGACCTTTGAAAGGAGTCTGCTCCCTCCTGTGGAAGTCTATATGACTAGAAACAAGAGACAAGAAGATGTTCTCCTGCCTCCATATGCAGATATTAATATCTTTGTTGTGTTTGATGTATTTATTCAGCCAAACATAGAGCGCTATGCTGTGTTAACATGAGAATACACACTATTGGGTAATGCTCTCGTCTCATCCCTTTATCATTTTGCCCCGATATGGTAGGGGATTATCATGGAAGAAGGCAGCAGTTACATAACAGTGGGGTAAACACTAGGCCCAATATAGTTTAGAGGGAATGGATATAAAAGATCAGAGATAAGCAGGTTTAATATGTCTCCGCTGAACATTCATTCTGCAGAAAGGTGCAGTTGTTGCCCCTTCTAAAGAAAAACAACCCAGACCCATCTCAAATCTTCCATTTGTTGGACAACATTAATTAAAATGTTTTGATTAAACAGAAAAACTTTTTAAATGTACATTTTAATATTCTTTTTGACAGATTTCAGTGTCTTCAGATCCCATCTATAATTCATATAGTTCAGTGTTAAATTATGTTGGAATGAATACTGATTCAGGTAAAACATTACTTTGGGTGCAGCCTTTGATTCTGTGGATCATACATGCTGTAAAAGTGGCTGGGGTTATTTGGCAAAGTGCAAAGGCCAAGGTTATGTTGTTGCAATTGGTGATCATCAATCTAAGCATAAAACTGCTATGACATGTGGCATCCCCCAGGGCTCAATTCTTGGCCCACTATTCTGCACATGCTCCCTTTAGGTCAAATCATACATGGTGTCAACATTGTTTATTACATCTACAAAGACAGCACTCGAACAATGCTAAGAGCAAGTGAATAGCTGGATAAGTGTCCTTCGGTTAATAAAGATGGAGTACAAATTATTATTTAGGGCAACAAGAAGGAAAGAAGGTACTTTATTGCTCAGGTCGATTTCGGGGAAAGGCGTTGGGCCAAGTTCTACATCTCGTTGTTTGAAAAATGTGAACTTCTGCAACACTTAATAATCTTAAACAAAAAATAATTAGAGGTCTCATGTCTACAGAACAAAAATTCACATTACTCCTGTTCTTAGGTATTTACACTGGCCACTAGTCATTGAAAGAACAGCTGCCATAGAAAGTGATGCTGCTAGCTTTATATTACGTTATTATCTTTAACAAAAATATATTTCTGATCTCCATGAAAACTAGGATTTTTGATTTTTGAGAGGCTAACGTGCTTTTGCAAAAGAGTAACGTTCATGGAGTATTTTGTGCCAATTGTAGTACTTGTATTAGGGCTGCTCAATTAATCGTATAAAACAACATAATCAAAATAAAACGATAACATTTTTATGTTTTTATTATAGTTTTTTCAGTTGAATTATACTTAAAGTTCAGGGTAATCAACTGTTAAAAACATACTGTTCACATTTTTTTTTTCAATAAATGGATGTTTTCAAAGTAAATGGATAATCGTTTTTATTAATCGTGATATCAATTATTGACCCAAATTATCGAGATTATGATTTTTGCCATAATCGAGCAGCCTTACCTTGTATCCACAGCACTAAATGGCTCATACAGTTCATATTTCATCATAAGTCGGACAAAACAATCAATTTTCTCCATCTATTTTCAGCTATGTGTTTTTGTTTCTAAGAACATGTTATCCTTTCCATGGGGTACACTTGCTTGATTAGATCCCTCCATGTCTGTGTTTGTGGCTTGTATGTTGAACAGGAAAACAAAGTGTAGTGGTGCCACAATCCAGAGGTGGACCACCCATAAATCCTCTGCGTAATAAATAAATAATTATTTGGAAAATAATTGCATTTGACTAGGGATGGGTATCGTTTGAAATGTATCGATTCCGATTTCCGGTTCTGCGTATCGATTCCGGTTCTTATCGATTCCCCGTTTCGATTCCAAAATTGTAAAAGAAAGAAGTCAAACGTTTAGAGAACAAAAATATCTTTATTCTTCTAAGCTTTAACTGAAATTTTTACAAATAAAAAACATACATGCAATACAAATGTATTGCACAATAGCTGTGCTTTATTTTAACTGAGCTATGCCTGTGGCAAGCTATTAACAGGCATTACACTGTGCCCTGTCTTTTTCATTTTTTAGTGTAGTGGAGCCTCACTTTAGAGCGTTTACCGCGACCCATCTTTGGTGTTATGAAGAGACTGAGCAAGTGAACTGTCTACGGGAGGGCGGGGGGAGCCTCGCTGCGGGGAAACTGTGGACCTCTGTCGCCGCAACTTACATGATGCCGTTAAAAAAAAATAAGGGCGGTGCCGGCTGTCAGGGTACCGAGGCGGCCGTCAACGGCCCGCTGACGACCGGCCGTTCTGTGATTCTCCAGAACACACAGATGGCCAGTCCGCCCTTACTCTGTATTCCACCGGGTCACCGCGGCGCAGACGGACCCGCGGCATAGACGGACCCGTTTGAATACACGGTCTACCGCGTTTAGAAACCGTTAAGAAGAACCAAAATTGTGTATTTTGTATGGGTAACCGGCATTTTCTTATCGGTTCTCATGTGGAACCGAGTTTCGGTTCCCAACCCTACATATGACCTCAAACTATAGCTGTCGTGTGTGGCTTTATGAAAGCCATTCACCACTGTGATGACCCCTGACCTTTGAGACGGGGCATTATGAGACGGGGATTGTTTAATGTCAGTGGTAGGGGGGGATTAAGTGAAGCGTGCAGATTTCCTGTTAGAGTGATAGTTTCAGAGCAGAGGTCTAAGCAGCTCACTCTTTTATCCTGCACATCTGATGTCTTGTGTTACATGATATTCTATTCTGTGGGAGTCGGTGACAACACTGATCACATATCATGTTTCCTGTTTGGTTCTCTTACCTACAGGCTCATCTGTCGTGCTGACAGTTGGTGGTGCTGTGGTCTGAGGCCCTGACTCATCCCTTCATGTTTCCTGTATGATCATTTGTAAAACTAAAACAACTGAACAAATCTTCTGTTAATTTCCCTCTTCTTTAACCACCAAGCTCTTTTAGCCTTCGTAAAAAGGTCATAGCTTTCAAAAGATGGACTCTGTAAACATCAGCAAACACAACAACTGTCCGTTCCCTCCCTGAGAGGTGAAACCAGACGGAGCAACAAAGTGAAAAAGTTAATGATTACAAAATTAGTACTTTTTTATGCAAAACTGCCCATGTCTGACGGGGCGAGTCATCCTGGGCAAACACACACTGACAGTTTATTTCCACCATGTTTATGCAATGAATGGGGCCTTATGGAGGTTTTAATGCCTAGGTTTTGTTTTGACATGGAAAGTCTTAAAGTCTAATGATGTAGATCTGTTCACAGTACCTTAGTCACTCAACAAGACAAATCAGCCAAGTGTCCATTTTGCACAGTGACATTTCTTATCATGTCCTTATGAAACTTTGTGCTAAAACATTGCTGATGATGGTTGGTTGTGCAACCATCTGATATGATATCTGTCTCTCTCTCGGTTAGCAAACCCTTCATGTCAGTTAAAGCAGTGTGTAGCAGGCAACTGAAGGCGCAACACACATTTAATTTATTTACTTTTCCAGACATGTCATTTTAGATTCCCATATGGCTTGATTATGTGGAGCCACAGTTCAGATTGGTTGTCATGGTTTCGTCAGACAACTTACTTCATATCACACTTCTCTTCTGCTTTTGACAGCAACAACAGATATATTCAGACTCAAAAATGTGTTGGTCCACCAAATACCTCAGGTCTCAGAGCGACAGACTTTTTAAATAATAAATACAAATCCTATCAAGCCTAGGAGAATCAGAGTGTGACTCTGAATGAGCACTGCCCAGAGGCCTGTACTACGAAGCTGGTTCAACCTAACCTGGATATGTTTGAGTTAGCCGGTTAGCCTAATTCAAAACATACGCGCTCTCGCTAAACGGTACTACGACGCGGGTAATCAAGTGGATCGCTCAAGCCAGCCGTGTCCTATCAAGTTTGGTGCGCGTTCACATGAAAGGGGTGGTATCTGGAGCATTCGACCAATCACAAACATGGAGAAGTGTACTGACAGCGCAGCGCGTCATACTTCCTGAATGAAATATTAGACGTATGAAGAAGTTCAACTTTAAACATCCATGACTTAAACACTTTATCTAGGATAAAAGCCACATAGTTGCACCTGCAAGGTGAATACAGCTGGTAAAAGTAAAAGTGTTTGAATGCGTACATTAACAGGTTTATGATATCACTAAGACACGATCTGACTTTAATTACATTTGACTCGAGTGTTTCGTCAACTTAATGTGTTGCTTAAAATAATACTTCTGCATACAGTATGTGACACTGTGAGTGTTGCACAGCCAGATACGGCTCAGCTGACTCAGATAAGGAGATATGATACATTATGATGTGATATGCCGCGGACTGTACTTAATGTTACTTTGATCCGGTTACTTATGTTGTGGCAGATATTTAAGTAAGCTTTCTTTACGCTAATGTTATAATAGTCAGATTGCTCTGAAGATGGGAGGTGATATTCTATTAATGTTCACGTTCACACAGTCGGTGATTTTTGCCGGCCGTCTTTCCTGCAACGGCAGCTTTTCTGTATTTCCTTTCTCCTGTAATATGACTTGATTGCTTTAAACTCCGCACACTGAGCTCTGATTGGTCAGCAGGCAGTGCTTTCACTGAGTTGAGCTCTTAGCCTGCAACCTAACCTGCTCCGGGGCACGTTAGGTTGCACAGCATAAGTTGCCATGGAGATCTAGCCTGCTAAAGAGAGAACCAGCGTCGTAGGAGCGGAAACCCCGAGTTTCCCCTGAAGTTAGCCGGCTAAGCGAAAATCCTGCTTCGTAGTACAGGCCTCTGGTCTGACCCTGTGTTATTATGCTCCCATGTAATCTGATCACAAGTGGGCAGCTCTGTTTACAGGTGAATGCATTGAGGGTGCATTGGGGGACTGTCACTCAGACCACGCTTTAGCAGTGTGTCCCCTGGGCCAAATTGAAGGCTTCGAACACAAAGTCTGCCATTCCTCTATTTCAAAACAATAGTATTTAAAAAGTATTTCCCATGTGAGAGAATGAATGAATGAATGTTTTGTTTTGGATGGAGAAAAGTGTGCCAATTGGCACACGGACATGAAGAGTGATTTTGATGACACAACACAGAGTGTGTTGTGTGATAATTGCAGGAGACGAAAAGCAGGACAAGCTGCTGTCTGAGCAACATTCTTGCTCGTTTTAGTTGTATACGTTTTAGAATAGTTTTTCCTGCTTATCTTGTCTCTTTAACTCTTCTGAAAGTGGAGAAATGTCTGGTATTAAACATATTCAACATTGATGATGAAAGAATCACGTCACTGGCCACACATGTTGCCTTGCTTCTGTTTGTGGCTCAGTCAGTAGGGGCTTGGACTGTGAGCCGCAGGGTCGCCGGTTCAAGTCCCCGATCAGACCTAAATATGGAGTGTGGACTGCTACTTGGAGAGGTCCCAGGTCACCTCCTGCCCTGCCGTGGTGACCTTGAGCAAGGCACCGGACACCCCCTTCCCCCCCCACTCCCATTGCTCCCCGGGCGCTGTACAATAGCTGCCCACTGCTCCTAGTGCTAGACTCCTGGTACTAGGATGGGTTAAAAGCAGAGAACACATGTTACTGTGTGCTCTGTGTGCTCTGCATGTGTGACCATTAAAGAGGGGTTCATCCCTCCATATATATATTATACGTTATTAATCTTTTTTTTGTATTTGTAGTTGAGTTTACTAAAGCTGTTTTGGAGAGATGTGGCCGTGGTGAATCCCACATTTTATCCCACATCTTCTGGCTTTCTTTTTCTTTGTAAATGTGGTAACTAAATTGTGCATGTGTTGTAGTGTGTCAGCAAGAACGCCATGGTCTAAGGCGAGGAGAAACAAGAGGATCTCCCTGTGTTTTCAAATGAGCCTTAACACCTGAGGCATGAGATAAAGAAGGCTAAAGTTACACTCCTGGTGAACATTCTTTGTAAGTTAATAACTAGGAGAGCTCACATTACATGAATAAGTTATTGTCAATTCCAAACGCTTGTTATTTCTTAACATTCATTTTGTGAATGAATAAAGATTTCATTCTTTGAAAACACGCAGAGACAGGAAGTAAAAAGTATGACCAAAAGGAAAACATGAACCAGATAAACCAAAAATATTAGGATCTTGGCACCAACTGACTTTTGACGAAGCTTTGAGGAAGCAGCACTGCATCAGGAATTCATTGATCTTATTGGACAGGATGGTTAAAGCATGGGAATAATTGAGGATGCAAATGTATATTTTATAATGGAAACACTTAATTTGGATAGTCCTACAAATGAGAGATGACCATTTGTGACAATGTTTGTAAATACCTACTTGTTCTACTCACTGAACATCTGCTGTATAATTGAACATAGGATGGGTGAGTAGTTCAGGTTCGACTAAAATGTGCTAAGTGTTAGTAGATATGTTCATGAATGGTCACATGTCCTCTATAGATAATCCAACTCTTTGTAGGACTATCTCAGTAAAGTTTATCATTGGTTTTATTGAAACAATGGAAGATGCCATTTAGGGAACATTTTTTAAACAGAAAAGCCTGTTTGTCCCTTCAGCATTTCTAAAGGAGGATTGGAACAAAAGATCTGGACTATCATCAATTATCATGGAAACCATCTTCTGTTGTAATGATCTCAAAGCATCATCAGAAGACGGAAGGGGAAAGTCGATGATATGTCTTTTACCAAATAGATTCTTAGATACCACATATCATTTTTAGCACTATCCATATCTGCAGACATGATGGATTTCTTCTTCGGTGGCCGTCAGAAGAAACCAAAGCATGGCGCTGCTCTTCAGACCAGCAAAGCCAGGAGGCGCTCTAGTGCGGGTCTGCCTTCCGCGGCGTTGGTTCAGTCCAGGCGCTCCTCGGTGGGCTTACCTCTGGTGTGTGCTGAGCAGCGCCGGCGCCCCAGTGTGGGCTCATTGGTGGCTACTGGACAAAGACGCCACTCCATCATAGAGGTAGGTTTAACAAGTGAAGCAGAGGGAGGGTCTGGAAGAGGAACTGAGAGAGCAGATGGAGTCATCACAAGAGGAAGGCGGGGGTTGCAGTACAAACCTCACCATGCTCGTGGTGGTGTACAGCGTGGGATGGCACTGCGATATCGACGTCCTTCTAGAATCAAATCTATTGAATCTCATTTATTCGGATCCTCTTTGTTACTTGCAAGTGTAGTCCAGATGGGTAGAGAAGTGAAGGAAGATGAAGAGGAGGACACCTCTTCCTGTTCGGAGTCTGATGGAGAGGAAGGGAGTGAGGGACGGGACATGAGCTTGAGGAGTACACATTGGTACTTAACCCAGGCAGACATTATGGAGAACATTAAGCCCCGCCCCTTGCTCCGCCCCCCTCGCTGCCTGAGACGAAACTCCTCCCACCCTCTTCCAGACTCAGGTTATGGGGTTTACGGACGGTATAATCGACGTGGGTCAAGTCAAGTTCAGTGGACAGAGAAGATGAAACAGATCCAGACCTCCACGACCAGCCCCAGCCTGGGTCAGCTAGCCTCTGCGGGGCGGAGCTCCGAGGGGGGGGCTGCTCCAATAAACAGGGCCCGCTATGGCTCCACTCTCCAGAAAAGCACCCCTTCACTACTAGGGGGGGCCGAGGGAACCATATACTATGACCCTTATCTGGAAACATGGGAGAACTTCCTGACGTATGTACCACACACACACACACACACACACACACACACACACACACACACACACACACACACACACACACACACACACACACACACACACACACACACACACACACACACACACACACACAGTTTTTTGTTAGTTTTTAGTCGGCTGCCTTTAACGTCACGCACGACACAAGTGACAAGTAACTGACATGGCGCAAACACGTACCTCGTAATTCTTTCTCACTAAAAATGCTAAATCTGCTAAAAAGATTGAAATAGAAGAAGCAGGGGCAGGGCATTATTACGCAGAATCTGTGTAATATGTAGAATTAGCAATGCCTTGATAGCTTACTTCAATGAATGTAAATTCCACATTGTTGGTAAAATAATATTTTACATCTTAATAGTGTGTGTGTGTGCTTGCGCTTTTGTGCGTGCTCTATAGTGCCCGTAATAGTGTGCACTGGAGTCCGTTGTTATGCACTGTGTGTGTGTGTGGTTTTGCTCGGTGTATGTCAACGTCACCAAAGACCAGCTCGCAATAAGATATGTATGTAAACTCCATCTTCTCTTTAGTGATCTCACATAATGTCATCTCATTCCATTTTCTCATCGCAAGAATTGTTATTCCATGGCGTGCGCAATGCAGTTGAGCAGGTTTTATTTTGCTTTTCCATCCTCTGTTATTTTCACATTGCCTTTTTATCTCATATTCATACTTGGGTTTGACATCATTTCCCTCTTCCTTTTAGGCTCTTTGCTGCTTTAGATATGCCATTTAGATTTAGTCCGTAAGTTTGAGCCAACACCTGTTGTTTAGTCGAATCAATGCGAAAGCTTATCCAGACAATTTACTATTACGGTAAATATGCGGAACTATGAAAAATGTCTATAAAAATCCAAACAAACAAAAATAACCCTCCACTTCCTGTTGAACTTCACCATACACATATCTTTTTTAAAACCAGTACGGTGCTTTTGTTGATTTTTCCTCTTCTCTCTAAAGCCCACACACATGCTGCTTTGCTTATTGATTTGTTTGTGTGGAAATAAATGGTTGTTTGTCTGTATGTGAGTCAGTCCTGTGCAGAGCATGGATGGATAAAAAGTAGGTGACTCTTCTTTTGTAAAGTCTGTTGCGCAGTACTGACAATGGAGAGATGACACCTCTGGCTCGGTCCTTGTGCATCTGCCAGGTGTTATATGTATGGCTGTATTACTTAACATGCCTAGTATTATATATATTTTACTCACCTCATTTCATGCTTCTATTTTGAGGGCCAAACTAGAAGTTATTATTTTCTGGCTCTTATTTATTTTTGTAAGTTACAGCTCCGAGGAAATAAAGCCATTGAAATATAATCAGATTTACCATTAAGAGTCACATGATGAAATATAAGAAATTGAAATGTTGATTGTGCTTCTAGTTAGCTGCTAGCTGGATTTATTTTGTAGAATTATTTGTTCACAGTAGTTTTTTAATTGGTTATCCAGAATTTTTAATTTCATTTATTTTATATATTTATTGGTATTGCCTACCTAATTTCTGGTATCCTGATTTACGTTATACACACTGCTGTAAGATGTAAATCTACCTTGGAATCAACCTCTGCCAACAATTAGTTAAGGTCATATTAAGTCCATAACAGTGTGAGTGGCACTACTTCATATATATATAAAAAACTGCAAGATAAATTAACCGGATATATTGGCATCTCTGCAGTATGGAACGCAGATCTAAAAAATGATACGCAGACTATTGATTGGAAGAGAATATGGAATAATATCTCCTTAACATCGCGTAACCACAATCACCAATTCATACACCATAAAATGATACACAGTTATGACCTGTCAACCAGAAAATGCTGTCAATTAAGGATGACTCCAAGCCCCATATGCCTTCTCTGTAACCAAAAGACTATTGGCACATATGTACACATGGTTTATGAATGTACTGCAGTAAGAATTTTCTGGAAACAGGTTATTGACATTGTATCTGTGATGATTGGAGTTCACATACCCTGTCTCCCAAATATTGTATTGTTGAATGATGATTCTTCTCTTGACCAACAGAAACATGAGAAAAGGGTGCTTTTCTATGGTCTAACAGCAACCAAAGAAAATTATTGCAATACGATGGAAACCCCCACATACTTTATTTATTAAGCAATGGATATCATCCTTCCATGACCTACTAATCTCAGAGCTGTCAATCGCTTCTGCTAGTAAGGCTAAGAGGGAAACATTAGAGGCTATTCAAAGAGCTGCTGGTCTGGTAATATCATTCATGTAAATGATGATTGTACATATAGAGTTAATCGCAATTCAGCTTAAACAGATGAAATGTTATGTGGAGAGAAAAAAAAGGTATGAATGTATTTTATGTGGATAAATTGTTATGCTATAAATCGTTATGCTATAATATAAATAATATATAGCCGAACTCAGACGATTGCTAAAAAACATCAGGTAGGATTTTCTGTGAAATGACAAGATAGGTGGGAAGAGGGGGGGACGGGGTGGCATGGCAAAGGGATTCCCTATATTTTTTCTGTCTTTTCTTTTTCTTTTGTATTGTCTATAATGTCTATATAATTTGTATCTTTAAAAAACAAAACAAACAATAACAAGTTGGTCACAAAAAAAGATGTAAATCTACAATACTGAAGAGAACATCGGCAGGAAACACAGTTCACTCTGTTTAATTTCTCCTAAGTGTGTTTGATATGCTTTTATCTTGTGTATGTAATGTTTGATCAGTAATATTTCACATCATTAGTATCATTTTAAATATCAAACCCTTTCAAATCTTTGTGACAATGGCAGATGATAGTTTTTACCTATGTTTTCTTGCCTCTTTTTATTGAGTTCATTATCAGGAAGACATACTGTAGGAGCATTCACAGTTTTGCATCTCTTTGTGTTTCCAGGAAAGCCATAGCTAAGTCGGGCCTGCAGCTGCCCTGCCAGCCCAGCACATCCTCCCTGACCAGAACCGACTCAGAGGCACACATCCGCAGCACTTTGGACTGGACTGTGAGTAACACACACACACACACACACACACACACACACACACACACACACACACACACACACACACACACACACACACACACACACACACACACACACACACACACACACACACACACACACACACACACACACACACACACACACACACACACACACACACACACACACACACACACACACACACACACACACACACACACACACACACACACACACACTTGACATTCACCTAATGCCTACAGCAGCAGCTCATCCGCTGTGACATCACACACCTTACCCTCCCTCGGGGGTGTTTTTGCTGTCAGGGAAACAAATGTGTCTCTGAAATGTAGGTTTCGCCGGTGAGACAGTCTGTCCTGATTGAAGAAACGGCTGAATAAGTCAACTGAGCAGGCATATTATTAACATCTATATTTAAATACCTATATGAACACAGTAGTGGACTGTAGCGCCAATGATTGCACAATCATCTAACATCTTTGTATGCTTCATCAGTGACCTATCGATGCTAAGGTGAACCATCAGTGAAACAAATAATAAGGTGATTATCATTATGTGTGTCTCTGTGCCCCCCCCCCCTGTAGGAGGCGGCTCAGTATGGAGATCATATCTGGTATGAGACCAATGCATCTGGAGACTACTGTTATGTGGGGGAACAACACTGTATAGCCAGAGCACTGGTAAGTATCTCCTCTATCCTCTGTGCCCTCAACAATATTTCTACAAGTTCCTTATCAATATATTGTATTTAGTTGATCCGACAGGGTGTAGACGTGTCAGAGGCCTCATCACGGCCCACCTATAGTCTCTCATAGGCCACCGTTTGATGGAATAGCTGTCATATTTAATTTGGTGTTTCGCCCTTTGGCCGATCACAGATGATCTCTGGTGTCACATGTGAATATCCTCTTCCTCTCTATCTCCGTTCAGCCTCTGACTCATGGGCTCTGACCTTTGACCTTTTCCCAGCTGCTATGACTGGTGTTCACACAGAGTTGATGTTATGTCCAGGGTTCATTCACCTTCTTGTTGAGGGTCCTTGCTGTTATTAAAATGAATATGCTGCTGTTTCAAACAAATGCAGTACATAAACACAATAACAGTGTACAAATCAAGCATATATAGAACTATTTAATTAACTATTATGAAATGTATAAATACAAATACATATTTACAAGAAATATAAATACACAAGGAAGTAAGAATATGAGAAATGACTAACTAAAAAAAAAAATATGTGCGACACATCAAAGATTCAACATTCAAAGGTTGCTTTATAGTCACATATACAGTAGCTACAGTGTAGTAATGTAAATGAAAATCTTAAGTCTCAGGCTGCTCCAACAATTCAACATGACTATATATATTTAAGATAACAATACAATTAATTTAAAACAATAAAAAGAAGAAACAGAGTAGAATAAAGTAGTGCAAGATTATGTTGCAAGATTCAACAAAGTTCAATCCAGCTGTGCAGTCATAAAAGGAAAGAAAATGTGTTGTAATTTATATATTAAGTATATTCATTCTTATTATATATTACCTCACTATATTCATAGTGTAAAATCCACTTTTCCTCAATTGAGGTCACCATTGAGACACTATTAAAACAATGAAATATACACAGCTATTTCATCGCACATTCCTTACACTTCTCTGCTGAAAACCATTCCATAATATACTGAAGAAATGGCTGAATAATAGTGAGACATTATGTATGGGTGTTCTGCCGTTAAAAAGCTTGTGCTTGTTCCAGTCTGTGCTTGATTTCCCCTCATCGCTCACTGTCACACCCCTCACATCTGTTAAACATTTATACCTTAAGATGGCAATGTGACTCATTTAGAGAACCCACTCTGGTCTTTGCTTTAACACCTTCCGCACAGTGGTGTACAGAGATTTATTTCCCGCTGAAGGACCTCTGGTGTCATCACCACGGTCACATCATGGTATAATTGTACTCATGTCGGCTCGTATCACAGCCCATCACATCACACATAAATACGATACCTCACAAGTCCTAAAGCATCATGTCATCATTCTAATTTCAGTACCAGCTTCCAGCCCACAGCGTGTGTCTTTCTGCAGCACAGGACTGCCCCCTGGTGGTCACATATATCATTACTGCCTCATTTTTCCTTTTCAAAAAAACCGTTTACCAGCTGCTTATGATCATTAAACAAACTGAATAGTACTTTGAGTAAAGTGATTGTATGTGTGTGGTTGTTTTTTGTATTTCTAAACTGTGTTTCTTTGTGTTTCTAGCAAAAGTCTGTGAGTCGCAGGAAGTGTGCAGCGTGTAAGATCGTGGCCCACACCATCTGTGTAGAACAACTGGAGAAGGTATATTTCTCTCTCGTGGATTTTAAATAGTTATACTCAGGGAATTTCAATGAGCTCACCTTTTAATCTCCTTTATGGAGACTTGACGCCGAAAGACGCAGGTGTAAACCCTCCAGTCAGATAAAGGTGGAGAGGAGATTGAAGACGGATGTTTAAAGCATCCTTTAAAGAAAGGGGACAATGAAGAAGGCTTACATTTTGAGTTGTCAAAGATGAGTTTAAGATGAGAGAGAAGTGAGAAAGAGGATTATTTGAAACCCTCCGTCATGATGCAAATCTAAAGTCAGATCCAGGGTATTATTTATTTTATTTCACGATTACAGTTATTGTTTTTGTAGCAGAGGATAGTGGTTTCTAACTGTCCCTCCTGTTCCAGTTCCCCACATCTAGAGCCATTCTGTTGGATGCCACCCTGCCCCTCAATGACCCAGACTTTAGAGTGAGATACCCCCCCCCCCCCCCCCCCCCACACCCCCCACCCCAACTTTCCCTCCGCTCTCCTGGTGTGGGTCCTCAGTCTGACAGAAACAGGACAGGTGGTGTCTGGACCCTCACTCTAATCATACTAACCTCAAACTAAATGGGAAATTGAGTCGGGGTCACACACACACACACACACACACACACACACACACACACACACACACACACACACACACACACACACACACACACACACACACACACACACACACACACACACACACACACACACACACCATTCTGTCCTTACATCCTAATGGGGTCCTTCTCTTTTCCCTCACCGTCTCATGTTCTGGTTGATCAAAGTTCTGTCACTCCTCTGAGCGGTTAAAATCTGTCCTGTTGGTTGATGATGATCTTGCAAATGATGATGATGATAGAACTAAACATCGTAAACTATATAATGAGAAATTGTCTTGTTATAAGCAAAGACGGCAAGAAAATGAATGTTTAATTATGAAATCAAAGTATACCTCGCACATATCATTGATATTACACAGCATGTGACTTTATGTTTCAATAGATATGTGGAAATAGGCTATGCATCATTTTATACACATGTACCCAATATGATCTTGATCTGCGGAATCATTCTGTGAGTCTTAATGGTGTACACATTAGTGGGTGTGCATTTCAAAAAACACAAAAACCCTTCTACTGAGGTGCCTGACTCGTCTTCATATGGTTCCTCTCCATTTTCACCTCCTCAAATCAAACAGCCTCTTCAGCCTAACCGCTTCTTCCTCCTAAAACAAAACCCACCCCCACCCTGATCCCTGGGAATCCCTCTGATCACTACTCTAGTCCACGTCTGTTCTGAAACTCCATACTTCTCCTCGAACCATATGAAATAATCCCAGGTGGGTTTGCAGCTGGAACTCCACTTATCACTGTTGTACTGACACCTCTCGACTCTTCTCCCTACTCTTCCTCTGCTCTCCTGCAGATTAACTTCAGGTGTAAGCCGTCTTTCAGAGAATCTGGCTCGAGGAACATCCGCGAGGTGAGTTCTAGAAGCTTCTTCCTGCACTTCTTCTATCAACTCAATGTTAGAAAAGGTAATCTCTTGAATGCTCTTTGATGTAAATGACGGTTTGTGTGTGTTCAGCCCGCTATGGTGCGTCATCACTGGGTGCATCGGAGAAGGCAAGAAGGCAAATGTAAACAATGTGGGAAAGTGAGTGAGATTTTTCTCTATTGACCAATAATTGAACTGTCAGCTGGAAGTCATATTGATCATCAGATGTTGTTGTGTGCAGGGCTTCCAGCAGAAGTTTGCGTTCCACAGTAAAGACATCGTGGCTATCAGCTGCTCCTGGTGCAAACAGGCTGTGAGTGTTTGGAAACGCACTGAGTTACATTATTCTCCAGATGTCAGTGATTTAAATATGTCTTTATGTCCCTCTGTAGTACCACAACAAGGTGTCCTGCTTCATGCTGCAGCAGATTGAGGAGGCTTGCCCAATAGGAGCTCACGCTGCACTCATAGTCCCGCCCACATGGATCATTCGCGTCCGACGCCAGGTAACACTCACTCTGATTTACACTTTAATTTGATACAATTACATTTACAGTTTAATCCAGAAGGAAAATCCGGAGCAACAGCTGACCAATCGAAAGCAACCTTTTGTCACATAGTATTGACAATAAAGTTTGATCAATTGACAAACAGAAACAAAATTAGAAACAAAAAGCAATAAATAATAATCATAAATAGAAAGAAAATAAAAAACTGAAAGTAAAATAAAATGGTACCCACCGTTATGGGAAAAAAATATATATTTTTGTCACTTTTTCCCCGTTTCCTCAAATGATTTTCCTGAAGCCCGGTGGAAAAAGCAAGTCTTTCCATAACACATATTTCACAGATTGTTTCATACCAGTTGTCAAGAGATGGGTTGTCATGTTTGAGCCATTGTGTACTTATTGTTTCTATTGCAGACAGTCAGAATTCCAAATAGGTGTTTAGTGTTGAATTTGTGGGAATTGAATGAAGAGCCCAAAAATACATTTGTCCTAATCAAAGGTGGGGTAGGTAAGTTTGAGAAAACGGCTCGAGATACACTTTTTGTTATATTCCATGGAATGCTCTTAACATCCCGATAGCAATGAATATCTGAAGTGCTTTGACAAAAAATCCATTAAAAAAATTCATCTGTGGAAGCCGTGGTACTGTAGAAAGCACGACCAATCATTTTAGCCGGCTTCCGGTTATGTATTTTCAAATTCTAGCGCACTCGAGCTGGTTTCTCCAAAATTACATACCCCACCTTTTAAAGGCGATTTTTGTCTGTATTACAATTTCGTTTTCTGAATGAATCTAGTGCCGAAAGTGGCCATATAAGGACAAGCCTGGAACAAAAAGTAGTGATTGGCTGATTTTAAATGTCTCCACTGGTTGCAGGTTCAGAGTCCAGCGAGATGACCCAGTGGGAGATAAGTTAGACATTGATAATGGCAGTTATAACATCAAATAAGATTTAGTCAAAGTAATAGTAGTATAAATACAGTGCAGTGTTATTGCAACTGTTTTTAGTTATGTATATATGTATGTTCCCAAAACAAATGAATAATTTAATTACAATCTTGTACTTGACCTTTTAGAAGATAGAGATAATCTTTTAGTCAGTTTTCAAAGTATATCGTATAAGCAGCTAAATACCTCTGCATGGGGGCTTTCTTCAGACTCAGACGAGCAGGTATGATGTAATAGTGAGCTGTTACATCTCTAACATGGACATGACATTATCATACTTTCCTGTTCCAGTCATCTATGAAGTCCAGTAAAAAGAAGAAGAGAACATCATTCAAGAGGAAAAGCAGCAAGAAAGGAGCAGAGGTCAGTCCTGCACTATCATCTGGATCTCTGTTGTTCTACGGGACATGATGTGGGCTACGTTTGTGAAAATATCCAGATAACGTCGATTTAAATAGAGTCCCAGGTTAACAGGCTGAATGGACTGTGTTGTGCTGTAGAGCAGTGCTTCTCAAAGTGTGGTCCGCAGACCACTAGGGGGCACTCACGGACCACTAGGGGGCACAGTATATTGGTAAAATGTCACATTTGAAATAAATAAATAAAAGTTTCCCACACTTTCGCGGAGATATCTCCGCAATGAAGCGAGCTTAAGTTTCACTTTCGATTGCATGATATAGCCCAGCGCAACACCTTCGTCACACATGTTGCCACTTGTTTGTACCATTTCCAGGCGATTTCTAATCTCTTCTAGAAAAAAAATATATTTCAAGAAGCGTATAAAACAAACAATGGATGTCTTTTATGAACATTTATCCATGCTGGAAGTAGATTTAGATGTTAGGAGTGAGATAGAGATTATTATCTAATACATGCATCCAATGAACCATTGCATGAAGTCTGTTGATGATCAGAGGCTGTTCACCAAGGTTCATGTTTTAATAGCATTTTTACAAAAAAAGCCCAGGCGAGCCTAACATGTGAAAAAATGGCTTAGACTTCAGAGAGTTAAACTTGGGCCTGCGACCATAGTTTTACTGTATTTTGTTTTGAAAATCCACAGCGGAGGTTTGTGTCGTACTATGCGGTGTATTTTGCATTTCTCTCAGTAGCCAACTATCTGTGAGTCTGTTGGCTCGGACATAAACTCCCTAATAAATGTAGTCTACATTTCATAAGATGTGTACCTGAGCATTTTAAATTGCATTTGAACGAAATGCTTATATAATCTGTAGTTGTATTGTTTGTGTGAACGAGGCGATATAGAGAACGTTAAGCTGTCGTTATTAGGCTGTAATTTGTTATACAGGACTGTCTCAGAAAATTAGAATATTGTGATAAAGTTCTTTATTTTCTGTAATGCAATTAAAAAAACAAAAATGGCATACATTCTGGATTCATTACAAATCAACTGAAATATTGCAAGCCTTTTATTATTTTAATATTGCTGATTATGGCATACAGCTTAAGAAAACTCAAATATCCTATCTCTAAATATTAGAATATCATGAAAAAGTATACTAGTAGGGTGTTCAACGAATCACTTGAATCGTCTAATTAACTCGAAACACCTGCAAGGGTTTCCTGAGCCTTGAAAAACACTCAGCTTGGTTCAGTAAACTAAATCACAAGTATGGGGAAGACTGCTGATCTGACTGCTGTCCAGAGGACCGTCATTGACACCCTCCATCAGGAGGGTAAGACACAAAAAGAAATTTCTCAAAGAGCAAGCTGTTCACAGAGTGCAGTTTCAAAGCACATCCACAAAAAGTCTGTTGGAAGGGGGAAATGTGGCAGGAAACGCTGCACAACCAAGAGAGATGACCGCAGCCTTAACAGCATTGTGAAGAAGAGTCGCTTCCAGAATTTGGGGGAGCTTCAAAGACAGTGGACTGAAGCTGGAGTCCAGGTATCAAAAGTCACTGTTCACAGACGTGTCCGGGAAATGGGCTACAATAGCCGTATTCCCATGGTCAAGCCACTTCTGAACTCAAGACAACGGAAGAGGAGTCTGACTTGGGCTAAAGAAAAGAAGCACTGGACAGTTGCACAGTGGTCGAAAGTCCTCTTTTCAGACGAAAGCAAGTTTTGTATTTCATTTGGAAGTCAAGGCGCCAGAGTCTGGAGAAAGGCTGGAGAGGAGCAAAATCCAAGTTGCTTGAAATCCAGTGTGAAGTTCCCACAGTCAGCGATGGTTTGGGGAGCCATGTCAGCTGCTGGTGTTGGTCCACTGTGTTTCATCAAGCCCAGAGTAAATGCAGCTGTGTACCAAGAGATTTTAGAGCACTACATGCTTCCGTCTGCTGAAAAGCTCTATGGAGATGAGGAATTCATTTTCCAGCATGATCTGGCACCTGCCCACAGTGCCAAAACCACCAGTAACTGGTGTACTGACCATGGCATTACTGTCCTCGATTGGCCTGCAAATTCCCCTGACCTGAACCCCATAGAGAATATGTGGGGTATTGTGAAGAAGAAGCTGAAAGACACCAGACCCAACAATGCTAATGAGCTAAAGGCCGCTATTGAAGCATCCTGGGCATCCATAACAACACCTCAGCAATGCCACAGGCTGATTGCCTCCATGCCACGCCGCATTGATGCAGTAATCCGTGCAAAAGGATTCCCAACCAAGTACTGAGTGCATTAATGGACATTTTCAAATGTTTGATTGTGTTTTGCTGTTATAAATCTTTTTTTTTTTACTTGGTCTGAGGAACTATTCTAATTTTTTGAGATAGGATTTTTGAGTTTTCTTAAGCTGTATGCCATAATCAGCAATATTAAAATAATAAAAGGCTTGCAATATTTCAGTTGATTTGTAATGAATCCAGAATGTATGACATTTTTGTTTTTTTAATTGCATTACAGAAAATAAAGAACTTTATCACAATATTCAAATTTTCTGAGACAGTCCTGTATACTGTTGGAGTGGTAAGCAGGCTTTTTTGTTTTTTGATATTTGTGGAGTTAGGTGGTCCGCAAGTGTTTTTTTATTGGTTAAGTTGTCCTTGGTATGAAAAAGTTTGAGAAACAGTGCTGTAGAGGATCTGAGCAGATCATCTTCTTCTCTGACAGGAAGGACGGCAGTGGAAACCTTTTTTAATCAGACCCATCCCTTCACCGCTGATGAAACCTCTGCTGGTGTTTGTCAACCCCAGAAGTGGAGGGAACCAGGTATGTAGGAACACGCGCAGCACACCCAGCAATTTCAATGAACTGGTCTATGAACCGGTTAACATGTCATCCAGTTAGTCAAGCTTTTAGCTCACCGCTGCACTGTGAGCAGATTCTGGGTCAGTTTAGTCCTCGTCTTCCAACGTTGATTGGGTTTTTGTGTTCGACAGGGAACTAAGATCATGCAGTCCTTCATGTGGTATCTGAACCCCAGGCAGGTGTTTGACCTGAGCCAGGGAGGACCACAGGAGGGGTATGTTTACACACACACACACACACACACACACACACACACACACTCACACTCACACTCACACTCACACTCACACTCACACTCACACTCACACTCACACTCACACACACACACACTAATTAAAATCTTCTGGTGATGTCATTAACCTGTGTCTATCTTAGTTTGGAGCTGTATCGCCGAGTGCACAACCTGCAAATCCTGGCCTGTGGGGGGGATGGAACTGTGAGTAAACCCAGAAATACAATGAAAAGATAGCTAGAACAATAAAAAAGGGCCAATAAACTGATGCTGTGGTTGATTACTTAAATATTCATATATGAATATTTATTAGAAGGTACTTTTAGAAGAATGTGCAGTTAACTTGAAGACCACCATAGTAATTTTTTCTCTATCCTGTCAAGACAAAATTGGCTTCATCCAGGATGTATATCTTGAATCAAAGAAGCATCACTTAACCAGTTAATGGATGTACTGACTAAAATGAAAAAAGTCAAATCTTAAAATCTACGTACAAAGCGTGCGGTGCAGGGATTTTGTATCGTAGATGATCTCCTTTTATTCTCTGGATTTAAGGAGTAATCAATGGCTATATCATCAGCATAGACACACCTCATGCTATGTGATTTAATAACCCCGGGTACACTGAACACTTCCTGTTTATGAGAAGCATGGATCTCAGTATCTGCGTGTGTGTTCTCAGGTGGGCTGGATCCTCTCTTGTCTCGATGAACTGGCGATAAATCCTCAGCCTCCTGTTGCTGTGTTACCACTGGGGACAGGAAATGACCTCGCTAGGACCCTCAACTGGGGAGGGGTGAGAACAAACTGACAAACACCTGCTCATTGGCACTTTAAAGATACAAAATACATATGCTTCTTAAGCTTTTAATAATAAAAAAAGCCCATACCTTTTTCATATACACATACATGCATGTTTAATGTAAGTGTGCATGTGTTCCAGGGCTACACAGACGAGCCTCTGTCTAAGATTCTGTCCCATGTGGAGGATGGGACTGTTGTCCAGCTAGACAGGTGGAATCTACAGGTTGAACCAAACCACAGTGCAGGGGCTGAACCTGACGAACAGCAGACTGATAAGGTCAGCGCGCGCACACACACACACACACACACACACACACACACACACACACACACACACACACACACACACACACACACACACACACACACACACACACACACACACACACACACACACACACACACACACACACTGATCGCAGGATGTAAGGTATTCGTAATTCACCTTAGCTCCTAAGGTGAAAAACTGTAGTATGAAGTATTGAGAAGTTATTTTAGGAGAGTTCAATTATCCGAGGAGAAACTGTCATGAAGACAAAGAGGTAGGAGCAATATATCTGACGGTGAGTTAATGAAGCGCTACAGATTAGATCGGCAGGTATTATGTTTTTAGTCGAATGCATCAGGGATCCCATCCTTTGAAATAACACTCTTTTACCCCTTTAATGGCAGAAATGAAAGGCTGATGAATTGATGAGTGATCACACAGTGTTTCACAGTCTGATAATGTGTTTGTTTGATTTGAATTGCAAGTCCCCACCTGACAGAAAATGATGAAAGCTAACAGTTACAAGCTTTAAGCGCTGAAGAAGGGTATACAATTCATTCGGAGATGTGAATTACACAAGGCCTTTCTATTCTATTCTTTCTTTTATTCATTATTTATCAAACAACATCACCTTTTTGAAAAGATTGCGTCGATCCAAGCATTAGGGTCAAACTCATCTTCCTCGTGTCGGAGTCCAAGTTCTAAGTTATTTCCTGGATTTGTGATGTTTATTCTTGGACTTTATTCAAAAATGAAACTCCATTTATTCTTATGAAAAGTTACAACCAGGTGTAAAATGCCAAATAATCGTGTGTGTGTGTGTGTGTGTGTGTGTGTGTGTGTGTGTGTGTGTGTGTGTGTGTGTGTGTGTGTGTGTGTGTGTGTGTGTGTGTGTGTGTGTGTGTGTGTGTGTGTGTGTGTGTGTGTGTGTGTGTGTGTGTGTGTGTGTGTGTGTGTGTGTGTGTGTGTGTGTGTGTGTGTGTGTGTGTGTGTGTGTGTGTGTGTTCGCTCTCTCAGCTCCCTCTAGATGTTTTCAACAATTACTTCAGTCTTGGATTTGATGCCCATGTGACTCTGGAGTTTCACGAGTCCAGAGGTACATTCATATTAACAAATATTATAAAATGGCTGTTCACTTTAATATTGGTGTGATGATAAGGTTATGGGAACAATTGCTAAATATGTATTCTTCTGATTACTGTGTGTAATATTTCAGAGGCCAACCCAGAGAAGTTCAACAGTCGTTTCAGAAACAAGATGTTCTATGCTGGGGTGAGTCTGAAGGTTTCTCTTTCATACTGTTCGGATAAGAGGGTCATACGCGAGTTTGTTTGATATTGTAAAAATGTCCAATGGCTCACAAATATTACATCAGGTAGCTGAACAAAATGATGTTTTTTTGAAGTCATGTGACCTTGCTGTAGTTCCTTTCAAATCAAAAATCAGAAATCCTTTAAATGTATGGCGTTACAACAGGGAACATTCAGTACAATATTAAATAAAAGGGCAAGCCCACGTTAACAAGAATGAAACTAATAAGTGGAAACAAATAAGTACACCATGGTAAAAAGTAGCAGTATTTAACAAAGTAAGTGAACGAATGAAAGGGTAAAGACTGCAGATGGAACAGATACAGCCAGACATTCACACAGTGATCAATCCATTACACCAGACCGCTCATCCCTCTGACGCATTTCAAATATTTCCCGCTTGCTTTATTGTTCAGCTCTTATTTTCTCATGCCTGGATCACTGTCAGGAGATAAGCTGGCTGCTAAGAGAAATCTAACAGTGCATCAAGTCTACATCTCAATGTCCTTCTTTCACTACTTGAGTTGTTCTCCTCAGTCTTCTCTTGCTGCTTTCTCTCTTTTGGAAAAGTAGTTTCCTCTCCTGACAGAGAATGTGTGTTTGATCCACTGTTTAGAGTGTGATCTCTCTTCTTCACACCGCAGTGCTCTTCCAGCCTGTTTAAATGAATATACAAAGTAAGTACAGTTGCTCTTATTATGGAATATCTGGGAAGGTCACTCTTTGCATAGGCAACAAATGGCCCCCACACATTTTGAACTTCCTGGAAGAGCCTTCCAAGCTGTACATTAAAGCATGTATTTTATCCACAGAGCATGGGAAGTTGGTGTTGATGTTGCAAAGGCTGTCAGGTCTGCTTTGAGCCTAGGGGAAGGAGGGATCTCAAATACTACAGTAATGGCGTTAGGCTCTATAAGTGACCTCAGACAGAGTATTTTTAAAAAAAGTGCAGAGATGACAAAATATGTCGCTCACACCAGCTGTGTCCCTGAAATGCCCCGGGGCCCGTCGTCACCTCAGGTCACACCATTTGTCCCCACTGATGTGAGGTGGTTGGCCCCCGGCTGCTTTATGTGCTGAACATGTGGTTAGTGATTGATCGTGTGTGTGTCTCTCATGCAGACAGCGTTCTCAGATTTTCTGATGGGAAGCTCCAAAGACCTGTCAAAGCACATCAGAGTGGTGGTGAGTAGCTGTCAATCAAACTGTCAGTCATTTGTATAAAAACACGCCTTATGGAGGCAGAGGGGGGGGGGGGGGGGGCGTTGGGTTGCTGCATCAGTAAAAGAAGAACATGTATTGTTGTGGCTGTTGTGTATAACTGTCACTGTAACCCCCCCCCCTCTTTCTCCAGTGTGATGGGACAGATTTGACCTCAAAGGTTCAGGACTTGAAGCTGCAGTGTCTGGTGTTCCTTAACATCCCCAGGTGAGACCACTACCACTAATACTGTCACTGATACTGTGGATGTTACAGCACTTTGGCTCAACCACATTTAAAAAAAAAAAGTGCTATATAAATAAAACTTGATTTGATTTTGATTTTATACACTATTGTACCGCTAGAGATAAGAGTCATTTATAAAGATGAATATACACAGTAAAGAGAACACAGCACTGATTGCAGATAGAGGACAGGTGTTCTGGAGTAAAGAACATTTGAACATAAATGTAGGCAAAGTAAGGGATGTCCAGATCAGAGGGCCATTCCCTCTCAGAGTGTTTAAGATATTATCCTGTCCTTGGGTATCTGAGACCCATCTGATGCCTATATTTACGCACATTTTATTCCACAAAAGATGACATTTGACACGTTGATCAAACAGCGCTTGCTACTACAGTAGATGTGACACAACTCTCTCTTCAGGAGCTAGTGATGCTTGACTGGTTCAAATATCAAATGTATGACCTATATTTTGTATGTTACAAATGATTGATCAACTTCTAAAAGTGACATGACTGATCTTCTATAGACAAGAGGTATCACTCTGTTGCAGTTATTGCAGCTGGTAAAGTTTTCTTCCCTCAGAGAAGATCTTTGGCTGACTTCAGCTGCAGAAAGCACTGTAACCAGGCAACACACACGTCTGTTATGGCCTGTCTCCATGTTACTGAGCTAACATTAATTGGTGACAGACAGCTGCTGTTTGTCACATTAATCAGTGAATATGACAGTGTAAAGATGAGAAGCTGCTACATTAATATTTATGTAGCTCATAATAAAACACACACACTGTAAGGACTGTCAGAATCAGAAGCAGCTGGCCCAGCATGTGCACACTTACAAGGAATCTCACCGTGCTTTTTCATTTCTGCAAAGCTTGGATAAGGACTGGGACAGAGAACAAGAGTGTTTAATGTCATATTTCCCTATCATCCTGTTTTCTCAGCATTGAGCTACTGAACATTTTGTACAGTCCACTTCTGGATGCCCTGAAGGCAGGTCAGGAGGTTGGAAGTGTTGAGGAAGTTGTTTGCAGGGTCACAGCTTAAATAGATCTCTGTATTAATAGAAACTGATGTTATATGAACATGTGATGAGGCCTAGAGGGAGCAGATACACGTATGTTATGTATATGTGTCTACTTACTGAACACCTTGTAGTGTTCTATATATACGGTAGAGGCTAAGGGCCAGATGAGAAAAAAGGTTTGGGATGTGTCCAAAAGTAAAGAAAACAAATCTGGCTTTAATCTCACAGAGACCGTCTTGTGGCTGCTTGTTTTGCCATGAATTGAATTAAGTCGGGAGAGGTTAGGTTTGGTTAGTTTTTGTGACTCGTCCCCAATGAGCAGTCTGAACTGAAGATCTTGTTCCATCCAATTTTTTATTATGCAAATACTGTATACAAACATTTACAGCAGGACCATACGGTATCAAAGGGAATCGGAACCAAATCACCCTCTTTGTCTATCACACAAACCCGGCACACAACTGGTGAACTTAATACCGTACGCCACACCCATGTGACAATTGCAGGAATTCACGAAACACAACAGTGTGGCGTGTAAACAAATCATCAACAATGGCTAAACTTGCATTTGGCTCCAACCGATAGATTACACCCTGACAGAGTGTTACTGCTGCTCCTGATAACATCTGTGTGTGTGTATGTCAGGCAATTACACTGCAGATAATATTAGTTCAGGCAGATTACCAGAATCAGGCTTGGCATCACAGTTGGCAGACTGTTTCATGGTGATTGGCTCTTTCACAGACGGAAACATCATTATCCAATCATATTGCTGCCGGTTCACAGCATCCCTGACTCTTATCTCTTTAACTCTGATGCACACGCTGTTTGCTATTGACCTGACCCTGGCTCTATTCCCAACTACTTTTTTAAATAGTTAATAACCACTCTGATATGATGGGATGTGTGTGTGTTGTGTTGTGCAGATACTGTGCAGGCACCACACCATGGGGTAACCCCGGAGACCATCACGACTTCGAGCCTCAGCGCCATGATGACGGATACATCGAGGTTATCGGGTTTACTATGACCTCACTGGTATGTAGCGCAACATATCCGTGTCGCCATGGTAACCGGTGTGTCTTACTAAAATAAATGTTATCCTAACATGGGTGTCAGTTGAGATGGTTAGTAAAATGACTATTTTTGATTATATGCTCTGCTCTGAATCGTATCGTTCCAACAATACACTCATATGTCACCTTTTCTATTAGTTACAACTTGGTAAAGAGGTACAAAATATATTTAATTATGTAGGTGTTCGAATATATTTTTCATCTAGATGTTAAAAAGATTGTCTGCGGGGTGTAACAAACGCCACAAGTTAAAGGCATGCAAAGGAAAAACACAGCGTGTAATGCATACATGGCTGGAGTAATGACCAAGTGTCTGTGTGTGTTTGTGTGTGTGTGTGTTTGTGTTTGTGTGTGTACAGGCTACTCTCCAGGTCGGAGGTCATGGTGAGAGGTTGAACCAGTGCAGAGAAGTCACCCTGACAACTACCAAACCACTGCCAGTACAGGTACACACTGTACCCACATCCTGTACACACATCCTGTACACACATCCTGTACACACATCCTGTACACACATACTGTTCACCCACGTACTGTTCACCCACGTAGTGTGCACACACAACCTGTACACACACATCCTGTACACACACATCCTGTACACACACTGTGTTCTTGTGTTACAGGTGGACGGTGAGCCGTGCAGACTGGCTCCCTCTGTCATCACCATCAGCCTGAGAAACCAGGCCAACATGATCCAGAAGACCAAACGCAGGACCTCACTGCCACACCTCAATGAGTGAGACACACACACACACACACACACACACACACACACACACACACACACACACACACACACACACACACACACACACACACACACACACACACACACACACACACACAGACACACACACACAAACACTTTTTCCAACCGTGTGGCTGCATTGAATAGGATATTAAAGTGTGAATTGAACCTGTAATATGGATGTGCTAAAGTGTTGTGGATAGTGGTGGTCTAATGGATAGTGAGGTGGGCTGAAGATCGGAATGTTGTGAGTTCAAATCCCGCCTGGAACACCACCACTAGCGTGCCTTTGAGTAAGGCACTTAGCCCTTAGTTACTCCAGGGAGAATGTCCCTGTAATTGGTAATTGTAAGTCGCTTTGGATAAAAGCATCAGCTAAATGAAATGTAATGGTGTGTGTGTGTGTGTGTGTGTGTGTGTGTGTGTGTGTGTGTGTGTGTGTGTGTGTGTGTGTGTGTGTGTGTGTGTGTGTGTGTGTGTGTGTGTGTGTGTGTGTGTGTGTGTGTGTGTGTGTGTGTGTGTGTGTGTGTGTGTGTGTGTGTGTGTGTGTGTGTGTGTGTGTGTGTCAGTCAGCAGCCGGTGCCTGAGAGGCTGAGGATCAGCGTGAGCAGGATCAGCATGACTGACTACGAGGCTCTGCACTATGACAAGGACAAACTACGGCAAGCATGTAAGGGACAAAAACACACCAACACTTCCATACTGTATGTCCGCAGCAGTGCAACGCTTTTAGTAACCAATGTGACACCACCATGACTTCATCTGTAATACAGGGACATATGGAAGTGGAAGTCTGATCAAAAGTTAAAAAAAATCAAGTTCTGACTTTATTCAAAAAATGCTGTATTTTTTCAAAAAGATTCTCTCAAATGGCCTCAATCCTTTTCTTTTTATTATCATACATTTTTTATTGCAACATCTTCAATGTACAACACAGTACAGAAGACAATTCAGGTTGCACAATCCTTTTCTGAAGGTACATACAATTCTAAAATAAAGATAGATAGATAACAAATATTTGATAGGTTTTTACCACATGACACATGTACTGTACTGCTTTTCTTATTGTCAACAAGCAAAAGCCCTTTTGGAAAATACATCTTTATCAAATCAAATAATACAAGCTAAAATAACAATCACGACACACACAGCACCGAATAAACTGTGTTCTAAAAAGTCCTTCAGTCAGATTGTGTGGGAGGGATGACCTTTAGATGGTGTACATTTCAGAGCACGAAAATGTATTCAGGCTGAAACAAAAAGCACACGAAACAAACAAACCAAAAAACAAAAGGATGTAATGCCTGACAATATTTGTTGTGGTGTTTTGCCATGTAAATGATATTTAAACATTGAAAGATTGTTATATGAGTGTTATTGAGGCGGTGTTGAACAGTGAGGTCATCAGTGGATGGAGACTCTTTATTAGCACACCACCCAATGGCTGCATTTTAAAATCCCAATTGCTCCTTTCTGAGGATGAATTGATTACATCAGATCAGCTGATTGTCTGTATGTGCTCAAGTCTTCTTTGGAGGAGGTGAAGAGGGTGGAGAGCAGCAGGTGAGGATGCTGACTGACAGCAGCATGTGGAAGCTGGACAACAGCTGGAGGATTAGCAGGTGGAGCAGTGAGGGGGGTGGGGTGGGGTTGGGGGTCAACACTGACACTTACAGACGTCTCTCCATCCTCCTCTTCTCACTGCTGTGTGCCTGTGTTCACGTTTTTATGTAATGCACCCACACACACACACACACACACACACACACCCACGCACACACACACACACCCCGCACACACACACACACACACACACACACACACACACACACACACACACACACACACACACACACACACACACACACACACACACACACACACACACACACACACACACACACACACACACACACACACAGTAAGCAGTGCCGATTTTTCAGGAATAGGGAACAGGACAGCTTCTCTCTCCACATCACTCTGTCATTAGGACCAATTACACTCAGCTGGTCACACACACACACACACACACGAATGCAGACACACGCACACACACACATACACACACACACATTCACAAACACACACATACACACACACATACACACACACACATTCACAAACACACACATACACGCTCACACGCGCCCTCAGTTAATTCACGTTATTTCACAGTTGTACCACAGGGGGGCGCTGTTACCTTTTACAATATCGAAACGCTTAATTATACTGTACACTTTTTTATATTGCTTTACATTTTCTCCTATGTTTTGTTTTGTAATTGATATTTCCATAAAAGTATCTGGCCCAATCCAAACATTTCCGAAATTGTTGGAAATAGGTATTTCATATTGATTCAAATGAATAATTCTTAATCATTTCTTCAGTTGAATCAAATATTTCTTCTGGTTTTGAGATGTTTTTCATCATTTCCATATTTGTAATACCTCAGCCTTTGTTCTCTCGATCTGAAGTTTGAGTTGTTTCTCATTATGCAAATCAATCACAGCTCTCCACTTGTGGATGTGTCACTGTTGGGGAGATGGTAAAAATATGCCTCATACGCTGAGGCGCAGTGTTATATCATCTCAGTGTCATCCTCTCTCCGTGTTCTGACACGGACCAGGAGGAGAGACGCTTTTATGATAACTCCACAGGTATGATGTGAGCCGACCCTCTACAGATTACACCAGATATCCAACAGGATAGCAGCAGCTGATTAACGGAAGCAGAGCCACTGGTTTTAAATGTTCCGCAGTGTGTTGTCTACTTAAAACAACTTGCTTGTATGTGAGCTCTACAAACACAGTGCATGTACCAGCAATCAACTGCTTATTATGCTCCACTCGAAAAGCCCAGTCTATGAAATGAATGCAGAATTTTCATTTAAAGGCAGTGTTTAAGTGCTGCAGATAGAGTAACCATCTTTCATATTTGGATTCAAGCATCACAATTTCCATATGGGGGCCGTTTATTCCAAAAAGCCGTAAGCCACTTATATACTGCCGTTATAAACTGTATTTTAACCACTTGATCAATTTGTGTGACTTTGCTATTGAATTATATGTTTTGGACTACGGGGAAGTCAACTGTACTATTTAGACATTTCTTTAGATTTATTTTTGTGTCATTTCAAACACAAAAAGGTTCAAATGTGGGGTTTATTAGAAAGCATTTGGGACACTAAACCACACTATTAGTAGTCTACTATGTTAGCAACATTAGCTAGCCGACACTGAACACCATGATGTCCACAGTACTACCTCTGCCGCTACACTTCCACACCTCTGACACCTACGCATGTTGGTTACCCAGTTGTCCATTGGCAGATTAGTTAGATTTGATGTAAAAAAAAGCTTCTGAGTAAATCCTGTGAACTGAATTTGGTTCCCACGTGGTCAAAAGATCATTCATAGGGCAGGGGAAAGAGATTTTATAACAACAAATGATATTTCCAAGCCATCATTGGTGGCTACCTTCGAAATTGCCACCTTCAAAACCTCAAAGAAGTTGCGATGTGCCGATTTGAGTTCTTGTGTTCCCTTTTGAAAGATTTCCCTGGTATATTCAGTTATCTGCAGCACTATTTTGGGTGGTGATTGTTTCTAGATGCACTTGAATGAACAACTTGTAGACTCTCTCCAATGAATATGCCTGTGCTGACTGTTGCTCGCTCACTGTGCAGTGTTCTACACTCAGATGTTTAGTATCAATGAGAGGTATGTGTGTGTGGGTTCAGGAGCTCCAGCACAAAGAGCTGTGTGATATTCATCCAGCAGGGTGGTGTAGGTGCCTCCTCAGGGAGCTGAAGCTTCCCTTTCAAGGGAATGTGTCAATATAACATATCCAGGAGCAGACGGCATTTAAGAAAATAAAAGGCATTATCTCCAAAGTTAAAATTGAATGTACTTCCTTTCATGAGTAAGAGCAGTTGTCTATTGATGGGGTGTTCAATACGAGCACATTCAAAGTTCTAACTATGACAATTTCACACAAATAGGATAAAATATTGAAGTGACTACATATTGAAAACACTTGAAAGTTACATGGGACTTAACTAGTAATTCTAGTTATAGTTAAAACACTGATTGTAGTCAGTTTTAACATCAGCTGATAAGTTGTTGGTGGTTTTTAATGTTGGTGCACAGTCCATACAACCCTATATATACTTTATATTAGATTCATGTGTAGCTCCAGGTCCACATCCCTTTTATTAAATTAATTTAATTAAAAGTGGCAGGACTTCCAGGGTCCTGGGGGGCCGCAGCTCAGCCCCACTGTATAAGTAGATATCAAAGTGCTGTAGGATAATTGTCTTGTTCCTCTGTATCTGCAGCCATTCCTCTGGGACTCATCGTGGTGTCTGGTGACAGCGACTTAGAGACCTGCAGAGAACACATCCAGCGTTTACAGGAGGTAAGAAAAAGGGGATGGGGGGGGGGGGCATGAAAAGGGTATAGTTCTGTGTCACTGAATGGAAGGTTTTTTAAAGCCAATTAAAGTGTGTGCTTATTGGAGTGCCAAGGAATGTCTCATTTATATATTTGGTTTAAGTTAAGTGTTTTACATAAGAACGGTACAGAAGCTTTCAGACGCAGTTTCAGTCAGAAAGTGTTATGAAACCCATACATATGGCCGGTACTATGGGAACCGTTTGGCTCACTCTGATTGGATGAAAAAGTACATTTCATCGTGCTGCTTCACAGTGTGAATTGTCAAACCTGCGGACTCCTCTCTCCTCTCCCCTCCTAACCCCCCACCCCCCCCCCTCCAGGACTTCTGCTCTGTTCACCCCTCCCTCACATATGGGGGGCCGCAGGTTGGTAGTTTGTGACTGGAGTACTTGGAATGGTTTTTGTTTGGCACACGGGAAACTAACAGCTACAAACACTTTCAAATGAAATGAAAAAAATCATTAAATTCCTTAAGTTACATCAGCACTTACTGAAACACACATGAAGAGGTTACATGTAGAGCACGAGAGCGCTAGGACCCAACGGCGTCCTAGCACGACAATAACTTTGCCTCTTTGTGCCACATTTATTATTTACACTACAACTACCTGACCCATGGTCGTTCCTTAAGGAAAGAATGTAGTTACCTGTCATTTACTTGAATATTTTCACATTTTTTACTCCACTACATTTTGTTAGCAACTATTGTGCTTTTCATTTTTTTTCATTGTACTACATTTATATGACATCTTTAGTTACTATGCAGATCTATTTGCAGTTACTTTATATTTAAATCGACACACATTATTACACATTATTCTAGGTTGAGCTACCCAAAGTAATTCAAATATACCAAGTGCAACATTGAAATGATGAACAATAAATATCTGGTGCTTAAAATCGCCATTTTGCATAATAAAGAAGAAATTACAATTTTGAATTTAGGACTTTTACTAGCCGAGTATCTTTACACTGTAGTATTGTTTTAGTTAAGTAAATCTTCCACCTCTGGAGGTAACAGACTGAATGCTGGGTAAATCCTGCAGTCTGAATCCAGAGGTGGATTTTGGTGGAAAGGTTACATCTAACACCGGGCTGAGAGCCAGCAAGTTAAAGAAGGCTCTAAATGTTCCACCAAAAAAAAAAAAAACTGCTTGAATGCCTCCAGGACGCACGCACACACACACACACACACACACACACACACACACACACACACACACACACACACACACACACACACACACACACACACACACACACACACACACACACACACACACACACACACACACACACACACACACACACACACACACACACACACACACACACACCAACAATACAATTTTGAACAAACAAACTCCCACACACATAAACAGAGCACATTCTGTACTCTAGGGGATACAAAGTAAGGTATGTGGCCAGTCATACATTACACAACACCATACGCAGACACACACACAGATGTAATAAATAAACAAGCTCTGGAAAAATCAACATCGAAAGTAGAAAGCATAACCTCGAAGTCATCATTAGAGCAAATCGAGAGAGAGATGAAAATATAAACTTCCCCAAAGTTGACAAAGTCTCATAAATCCCAGAAATGAACTCAGTGAAGATACAGCAGAGTAAATGATTTAATGTGACTTCAAAGTTCTTTTGACAAGTCACTGATTACATTATGTATTATGTGAGAGAACACTTTCGTGATATCATTAGTTTGCACTGCTACTGTGGAAGAAAGAGTGGTTTTGCCCTTTTTCTTGTGTGGCAGATGCTCCATCTCATGCAGCTCTATCCATTATGGTTCTTTCATGTTCTGACATCCTTGTGGAACATCTCCCTAATGGAGCCGTGTGTTTGATAGGCATAAAGACCATTACAGATGAGTTAAGCAGACTGCATGTCAACAGTGACTGGTAGGGAAGTCAAATGGTCCGTTTCTACTGTGTTCTCAACCTGTACTTTTACACATACTGTGATGCACAAAGACTGTGTTGGGTCTGTCAGGATCAAACTGCCGTCCTCAGGCGCTCTTGATGTCTGACTGTGGTGGTCATGATTTTGATATGAAGCTTTAAAGCTCGGCTCTCCTGTTTCAGGGATCTTCTTCCCAAGTTAGTTCCAGAGGGACCTTGTCAGCCCGATTCCAAAGCTGCCTTACCCGCAGATACACCCAGGGGACCATTCCATTCCTGATGGCATCCCCTCCCATTCATCAGACTCTGGTTATACAGCCATGATTTAGTCCGGCCAACAGAGTCCTGTATCCAGTGACTTCCTCTTAGTCTTTACCTTGAAGACATTATCAGACTATTATCTCTGAAGAGTGCCCCCCTTTCCTGGGTAACCAAAAGCTCCCCTGTAGTTCTTCCAAAGCAGGTATTTGTCTTGTTGATCTGCCTCCACAAGGTGGATCTAAAAGGTTGTCCCAGACACATTTTGAAGACGTGATGGATCTTCCTTTAAAAGCCCATAGGTTAGCCTGATATACATGTATAGTAGGGGGTCCCCACACACAGACATTGCCGTATGCTAACTTGCATATGTTGGGCAATTTGCACAATTAGCATTAGTTATGTTAGTTAGCATTTATGACCATTATAGCCTATGTGGACGATAGTTATAAAACATTTTCAGGATCTAAAATGGCAGTTTTAACCAGAAAGTGGATATATTTGTTTTACTCCCTGTGAGCTGATTTTTGATGATCGGTTAACTTCAAACTCAGTTAAAAGTTATAGGATATCCGTCCACAAGCATTGTATAGAAATGCAGTATGCACATTTTTAATTTACGGCCCAATACATTCTGAGTTGAAAATGGAATATTGCAGATAACAAAGGGACGTATACCAACCTAAATAATACTTCAGGAGCCGTAGAAATTGTGTGCAATATCCAGACATTTATTTTCCTGTCAGGTGGAACATAGGGGTGCAGCCAAACACTCTGCCCAGGCTTTCGGTCGGGAATATCTTTAATTAACTGAAAGCCCTTAAGAAAGAAGCAAGAGTATAGTGTTTTTACACCCCTATAGGCATTAATGATGACCCTGAAGGGGGGGATGGGGGGGCACACAATACAGGATCAGTCAGATGATACATTAGTTTACACTCCCACTTCTGTGGTCATTTGCAAATATTTTTGATGGATAAGAGGCCGGTTTAAACAAACAATGAACACCCACTCTGATTTAGAGGCCTTTTCACACCTGTTAGGGACACACCTTGACCCCTGATAGACACACACACGCACACACACACACACACACACACACACACACACACACACACACACACACACACACACACACACACACACACACAGACACAGACACACACAGATTTGTTTCCACAGAGATTAGTTTCCGCTGTGTGTCTCAGCATGTTACAGCATGATGCATGGACTATTGTTTTTGTTTTCAGATGTGTGTGTTTGTGACCTTTGCTACCTGTTCTTGTGTGCCTCTCGTATCTATATATAATTGTTGTGAGTCTATTGTGATGAAGAGTTTGACTTGTTATTGACATGTTTACTTACTGTAGATGCGGGTATAAGGCACTTTCTCTGACCTCCTCAGAAGAAACACAAACAGTGAGGTGACAAACAGCTCCAATGTTTGAAATATATTTGGTGTGTATTGATGGTACCTCCTTTGTTCAACAAAGACTTTCCACAAAAGAAGAAAGGATCAGACAGAAAACCTCATTAAAAGTGTTATAAATGAAACTCAAAGAGCCTTTTGCTTTTCAAATGGGATTTTAACTACACAATACAGTCGCTTTAAACCCTTGTACTACTATGCTTTCTTTTGCACTTTTGTTACAAGTAAAACAATGTCTAGAATGCCAATAGCTTTTTGAATTGAGATGTTATATTTAGCTGGGCATCCTACAGCACAGACAGACCCCTGCAGTCTGTTCCATTTACCTGGTTTATAGGAGTATAATTCAATCGCATTAACCAAGCAAAGTTACCTTACTTGCAAATAATGTACTGCTTTCTCGTTGTTATAGCAGTACAGATCCTTTTTGATATCACAATACACTGGGGATGTGTTTACATCCTTTAACAAAACACAAAGCACAGTAAAACAAATAATAGCTGTGTCCTCTCTCCACCATCATCACTTATCCTCTACTTCAATCAAAACTGTCATATGGGGTTTGAAACAACTCATAGATGACATTTGGTCTCAAGACCTTAGTTTCAATTCAACAACATTTACAAAAGACTCTTGAGTTAGTAAGCCACCTGAAGATCAAAAAACTTCAACCGTAAGCTCTGCTGCGAGCAATGGCTTTATGATGTTATTACTGTGGCAACAACATACATCTGCTCATCCATTTCTCTCCATTCATTAAAGCTGGGATAGAAGGCTTCCCAGCACATTGACAACAGGCAGACACCTGGGGAGACTAACACAGTCGCTGTTTAAGACTGACATCAAACAGCAGAGTGCTACATCACTTTAATTCAAATGAAATACAATAACATGCAGGGGACACTATCATATCACCAGGATTTGTTTGACAGTCTCATCTGGAAGGTACGGGGGTCTCTAGGTAGAGGTGTACCTCAGACATTTGTCCCGATGTCTCATGGTCACCGTAGAGAGGATGAGACATCTCTGCCATTTTAACCACCCCGGCAGTCTTACAAGATGTAATTACATTGGTATTACATTTGTACGCATGTAGTGTCGCTTTAAATCATATTCACCTCGGTGCGTGATTTAAACAAATACCTGTCAGTAAATAAATGTCTTTGTTAATTGATTGACATCTGACACAGCCAATGGTGACAGCCCTCTCTTTCTAAACATCCATTGGATTATCCATTTAGTTTTAGAAGAGCGACTGTCAATCAAATGCGATACATTGGCTAAATATGTGGGACTCTTGGTCACTCTAGTCCTCGAGCACGACACTGAACCCTCAGCTGCTGTAGATCAGAAGGTGTGTGTTTGTGAATAGGTGAATGGATGCAGGTAGTTAGGGAATAGTCCATTCAGTTTTCTATCAGAATCAGGTTCATGTAGCAGGGCTTTGTCCACTGAGGCTGTCCTAACTCCTGATTCTGAAATTGTGTTTGTACCCCCCCCACCCCATGCTTCATACACAGGATGTGAAGTAGCTCTTGAGCTTATTTAGGTGGCTGAGAGGAATCTGATGTAGATGTCACGTACCCGCATCCTTCATCCCACAACAAGCTTTCATCTTCCTCTCTGGGAGCAAGCAGAGCAACACTGACTCTATAAGTGATATTTTTAACAACACTATCTTGTTTCTAGATAGGTTAGATCACTAACGCTGAGGAGACAGCTCATGAGTTGTTGTCAGACTTTGTGTTGCCTAGCAACCCCGATGATGTAACACCCGTTGCAACGTTTGATCTCTGCTGATGCTGTCTGCTGCACTTTGTTACTGTGTAGGAGAAAAAAAACGTTAGTTGGAGTTATCGCAGAATATATTTAGTTAATGTGTGTGTCTGTTGTTGATGTTGACCAAACAAATGTCCAAACTAGACTTTGTGTTTGTTTCTCCCCCCCTAACTTCGGTGTTCCTGGACATATTTGACCGGTTTGTTTGACCTACTCTAATATTAACACAAAAACCATTCATTATCACCAAATTGTATTTTATTGAACACCCTTTTAGCTGTTCCATTGTCTCAGACTACTTATTATCGAGTGTTGATGATTTGGTGTGTATCTGATGGATGAACATATAATCTAGGGTTAGCCATTCATTTCATATGGAGGTCATTTTTGATTTCCTAGGTGTTGCAAAGTTGACAATACCACTGTGGAAATGCCTACTGTGGAGGATATCATAAGGCCTTGAAGCAATCAAAAAACACAATATCTATGATTGATGAAAGTGGTAACTCAGTCAGATTTGAGAAGAACAGAGGTGCTTTCTGAACTGCTCTTCCAGGCTCCTGTTCGTTACATCACACACACACTCCAGGAGCTGAATGAATCAAAAACCAAATCTGACCCAAACCGAGAGAGAACTTTGCAGCTTGATGGTTGAAAAGACAAACAGGAGTGAGCGGGAGGAGACAGGAGAAGAAAGAAGGTGAGGAGAGGACTCATCCAGTCAGACGCGTTCAGCTTTTGAGGCCGTTTTCTAGGTTTTGCTTTAGAAGCCTCAGGGCGTTTGACTGTGAGAGAGTGCTGCTGAAGGATTAGATAAGTACACACACACACACACACACACACACACACACACACACACACACACACACACACACACACACACACACACACACACACACACACACACACACACTCAGAGGAGAGGGGGAGTGTTTACTCCAGCCAGCTTCTGTCAAAGTCTGCAGCAAAGCTTTGCAGTTTAGGAAAACAACTTTACTTTCTTTGGCGTGTTTTCCTGCCGTCACATCTAGTGGAAGGTGACTTTACATTTCAGTGCTCAACTGAGAATGTTTGGTATTGCCTGGCAGCTGCTAACACAGCATGATTAGCTGTAAATGTGATTAGTTTCTAAAAGTTGAACATTGTATCCCAGTCATTGTCGGAAAAGACTCCGTGTTAAATCAAGGTGAAATGTATTGATTGAATTTGATCTGTGATACATACCAATAGATTGGTATCACAGATATTATGATCAGCTTTGTATGCGGACGAGTGAAACATGTTCAGAAATGATGGTTTGAAGGAATAATACCGCTTTCCATCTGCAAGTTAACTTCATACATCTTAAACCGTTTGATGCTATCAAGGTGACACAATCAGAAATAGAAACCCCTGTTAAAACAATCTCCAGACACACACACAGTATCTCAAGGTGAAACAACAGCAGTGTGTCCCAGCTGGTAAAGAGAACACAGGAATGCGCTCAATACAAGTTTTTGGCTCAAACAAATGCTCCGTTAAGGGTACGGCAGGCACAGAGAACAGTTAAAGTAAGAATGTATTTTAATTTGGGAACATCAGTGGAGTGAGAAAGCTCTCCCAGGAACATTTAGTGACTGATCAGCGGACAGACAGAGTGGTCGGAGGATCTGAGGGGCAGACAGTGTGTTAGAGCAGCACCAGTCCACACATAGAAGCTGAGTAAACAAAGAAGACGGCTTAAACTGGGCCCGCAGCTAAGGGAGCGAGTGTGTGAGTGTGTGTGTGTGTGTGTGTGTGTGTGGGGGGGGCTCAGTTATGGGCTGTCTGTGTTTTGATCTTGTTAAAAATCCTGCTGCAGCTTTCTGAGCTAATTGGAGACTGGATGTTAGCCGTCTGCGTGATACCTCCATACAAAAAGTATCAGTAATGAGGCGCGTGGATGGGAAGGTACGGAGAAGTTTCCTCAGGTCACAAACACAACTTTACTGGCTTCTCAAACATTGGTTTTCGAACTTCAGTCCCGAACCAAACAGAAATCAATGTTTTGCACATATTTGGAAATAAGTTGGTAATGATGGAGATGTGGATAAACAACTCAAAAGAACACCCTCTTTCCTTCTCTCCCTTGATCCTCCTTATCAACTGTCATTATTTTGCTAAGCAGGTGTGTGTTCGCGAGTATTAACAACCTCTGAAATGTCCAAATCGACCAATCAGAATAGAGTATTCATAAACCTTCCGGTCTGATCACGGGTCACACTGTAACTGGGTTATGTGTATCTTTCTTGAGAAGCTCATTAGCATTTAAAGCTACAGACACAGAATCAGCACTTTTGGAACAGGCCTGAAACAGAGGGGTTTATGGGATGCTACAATGATCTGTTTGGTGTTTCAGCCAATCAGACACATGTTCTGTATATATCTGAGACCGATAATATACTGTTGAAAAAAAGTATAATAGGGGACCTTTAAGTTCTAAGGAAATCCAGTACAAAAAAAGGCGAATAACACAAGTCATATCTCAAAATGGATCTAATTTGTTGTTCTCTCCCACCTTAGAAGCTACTCTGTTGGGTTTTCTGTTTAATAGATGGATCACTATGGATGAAGTTTCCTGCTTTGTAGTCTAACTGATGTGTCTGTCTGTCCTTCAGGAGGAGGACGCCAAGCAAAAGAGTGTATCCTCGCAGAGACTATCTCCAAAGTGGTGTTTCCTTGACTGTAAGTGTTGGATTTTTAATTTGCTTTTTTTTTTAAAGTTTATTACAAGGCATACATTAAAAATGAATCTCTTAAATACATCAAATAACTACATAACAGAAGAAGAAGGGAACACAACTTAGATCATAAGGTTTAGCTAACACAGAATGGGTACAACAGTAATACTCATATGTACATTAATTGTCATCTTATTCAATTCTTCCATTGTGAGATAATTAAGTTATTATCTTTTAACCGATTCCCTGTAAATTGTTCAATAATTGCTATTCTCAATATGAGCAGGAATCTGGTTATTATTTACTATTTGCTCGATCAACTGTTGCACCACCTGAAAAAGAAAAGGCTTTATCAGAGGGGTGTGGTAAGGGCATCTTCTTTTTAGGGAAGTGTAAAGAATATAAACAGGTTATTGAAATGCGTGCAAACACAACAGATGAACAGATTTCTGAGTTGCTCTTTTCTTCAAATAACATCAAGCATGGTTCTGTCAGATTCTGTTTATTGGTGAATGTCGTGAATATTAATTCATTCGGCAGCAGCGGCTTGCCAAATATATCACAGAGAAAAACCTTCATATTACACAATGTGACACACACACACACACACACACACACACACACACACACACACACACACACACACACACACACACACACACACACACACACACACACACACACACACACACACACACACACACACACACACACACACACACACACACACACACACACACACACACACACACCACACACCTCAGCTTGTGTAAGGTCCTGGTGGAATTCAGCCGAAAACAAACAGAAATACGACTTGCTTGTTGAAAGAGAGAGTGTGTGAAGAGGACAGAGGGAATGTGTGTGTGGGAAGCAGCTAATCATTGCAGAGCACGATGCAGAGGGAAATCTCACTCAATAATAACCTCTTATAGTGACATCGATAACCCTGCAGGATGTACCTGTCCAACCCAGCTTCAACTTGATTTTCTGAGCAGGTTTTTTAGCTTGTTAACTGAAACGCTTTCTTTAATTAAATGTGTTATGTCAAGAGATTTCATTATTATCAAAAGAGGTGCGATAAACCAGCTGAATTTTGCTCATAATATTTGATTGTTTAACGCTGTCTTTCTGTTTGTCTTCTAAGCTACAACAGCAGATCGCTTCTACAGGATAGACAGAGCACAGGTAGGTCTCTCACATCACTGGTTGTTATTTCTCTAAATCTAAATAAATACATTTGCCTCTTTACTTATTGAAAACTGAATCTTGAATCTTAAAGTGTGCATATGAGAGGCAAAAAGACCCTTCTGGCTGTGGTGGGTTCACATTGAAGCAGAGGGAGCATGAACCTCACCATCATTGGGTTTCTTTCGAGCTGCTTAACTCGTCACCTTGTTTGGGTAGTGAAGGCGTAATTGGCCCATCTCTCTAAGAAGTGGCTCCTTCACCACAGGTACACAGCTTCTTCTGCAGCGTGTGATGCTGTGTCTGCTTAATATATTTAGCTCTTTCTTATTTAAAAGTCAGAGTTTCACTTTTTCAGCCAGGATGAGATATATATTCCACTGCCGTTCGACATCCACCCAGCTCCCTGTTTTTTATGTGGCTGTGGGAACATTGTTCAGAGAGCAGGTGCTCCACTTTGAAGCCTCCCAAAGATCATCAAAAAATGTGATCAGTGAAAGAAGGTAGGCAGGTGCGGAGAAAAGCCTCCTCACCGCCACAGGATCCATGTGTAACTGAGTGGAGAGACATTGAATCCTCTCAAAGACTGATGGCAGCTTCCTCTCCTCTCTGGGTTATAGATCAACTCATCTCTATAGATATCTCTCAGCTCACTATGAAGCCAAAAGTTATATAAAAGCCACACTAACTCACCAATCAAAAGTCAAGTTGTAGTTAGTAGGGAATTTCGACCATAGCTTTTGAATAAAAGCAGCCGGCTAGCATTAGCTCACCTAGAGCAATAGTCCGTTTTCAGTCCCATTGTTAACAAAAGTAAAAAAAAAATGTTATTATGTGCTATAACACCTGTGCGACCTCCCTGTCCTGTGCTCCGTTAGGAACATCTGAACTACGTATCAGAAATCTCCCAAGAAGAGATCTTCATCCTGGACCCTGAACTGGTAGTCATGACAACGGTGGGCACCTCACCCTCACCCTCTGCCATGCCGGACCTGGTTACCCCCGCCTCCGGCCTGGTGAACAGCAGGTTGGTCATCAGAGCTGCTGGTTAAACCCTGACCTCACTTACAGAGCTGTGGTGTCAGTTAAAAAACACTCAGACTGGATTTTCACAGTGTGTCACTCTGTCACACATCTCCCACTAATTCCCTCCCGGACAGTTCTAAACAGTCTTAACGTACCTTTTATCTCAAACTCAAAACTTTACCTTAAAAGTAAAACATGTTTTTTAGGGAAATACCCATTACATAAAGAAACAGTCTTAAAAACATTGCCGTCCATTTATTGCGGAACCATTTAGAAACATATGGGAACATGGGGACTGATTATAAGTTAAGAGTTAGATAAACAGACAGACAGATAGACAGGCAGACAGACAGACAGACAGACAGATTTTTTTATTTTATTTAACCAGATAAAAAGCATTGAGACAAAATCTCATTTACAATGCTGACCCGGCCAAGAAGGCAGCAACGTTACACATTTTTACACATAACACAGACATATAAAATACAGAGAACACCACTAAGTAAACAAAAGACGAAAAGCAGTCACTGCATTGTGCACATTTGGGACAGTAAGAAAGGTTTGATTTGATTTGAAAGGCACTACTTATTACTGCAAGAGCAGCTGTTGGTAAGGACCTCAGACAACTTCAATTTAAAACAGGCTATAGGGACAAGTGCCCTCAGTTTAAGGCTTGATTGAAGGTCATTCCAAGACCAAGGACCATAATGAAAAAGACTCCTTTTTCCAGCCTAAGTCCACACAGCAGGAACCTGGAACCGTATCCAGGCACTGGATCTGAGGTTGTTAGAGTCACAAACTGGAGCAAATCTGGCACATATGTAGAGTGGAAGCTTACCTAAAATGGCTTTATACATTAATAACAACCAATGCTGCATCCTATTTCCATCCAGTTAGGCTATACAGTTTGCAATGATGATAGGGTACATTTGATATATAACGCAGTGCAACATGGTAGATTGGGTCAAGTTTGGCCAAAACAGTGGGACAGGCAAATCTATAAATTGTATCACCGTTGTCAAGCTGGGACAGGAATAAGCCAGAGACCAATCTTTTATAGGAAGAAGTAGAAAAACAACATTTAAGTCTTTAAAGGAAGCCAAGAGTGAATTTCAGTTTCTTAGTTAGAACTTCAATGTGGTGTTTAAAGTTTAGATTTCTGTCCAACCAAAAGCCCACATATTTGTATGTATCGACTCAACGGAGATGCCATCAAAGGTGTCAATGGAGAGGCAAGAGGACGCTGACTTGGGAGCAAAGAGCATTGCTTTGGTTTTCTTACCGTTCAATAGCACTTTAGAATCAAGAAGCGCATGCTGTAGCATGATAAAATCAGTTTTTAAATTTGAAATGGCCATATCCAGAGAAGGAGCACATTAGTATACAATAGTGTCATCAGCATACATATGATAGGTAGAAAATTGCATCTGATTACAAATATTGTTTACATATAATAAAAAGAGCAAGGGCCCCAAAATAGAGCCCTGTGGAACTCCCTTCTCCAAGGTGACAGGGTCAGAGACAGTACTACCTAACCTGACGTATTGAGTATGGTCGTTTAGATAACTTTGAAACCAGCAGATGGCGTTATGACCGAAACGAGACATCAACATAACATTAGACAGAATGTGGTGATCTACAGTGTCAAATGCTTTGGCTAGGTCAATAAACAATGCAACACAAACATATATTTTTTTATCCAAAGCAGCCTTGATATCGTCTAAGACTTTCAGACTGGCAGTCACAGTACTGTGCTTTGATCTGAATCCAGATTGCATAGGGTTAAGGATGTTGTGTGAATTTAAAAAAGTTTTAGCTGAGTAGAAACTAGGGACTCAAGAATCTTTGATAACACAGAAAGATTTGAGATAGGACGATAGTTATTCAACTCAGTGGGATCACCAGCTTTCAAGAGGGATAGATAGAGAGATAGATAGAGAGATAGATGGATAGATAGCGAGTTATCTGACAGCCAGAGGTGAGCTGTTGTAAAGTCTTAAGGCATTTGCAGGAATTATTTCCTGTATCTGTCCTTGTGACAGCGGAGCTGAGTTATATTCATTCACTACAAAATACATTTCAGTGTATCTCAATCATGGCTGTTTGAAACATGCAGGCTAACGATCTGCCGGGGGGCCATTTAGTGTAACTGGGACCCCCGGGCAAAAAGCATTTCATGACTGATGAATCAGTGAAATGTGCCCTGCAGCAGCGGATCATGAATTTACTTTTTCATGGCCTAGTGCAGCATTATGTGATGAAGCACACTACACACATGTGGGGGAGGAATTAAAACTGTTACTGGAATAACTTTCATTAGAGCAGCACAATTAATCCAAATGTTATTGAAATCGCAATATGGACTAATCCAAAATGCTAATCTCAGCAAGCATCATATTTGGGTACAAATAAAGTTACTCCATGATCATTTTAGTATATATTTTATGGAACAGGATTAGGGGCCACATGGGGGAAAATGTGGAGTATTAAGATTCTGAATTTATTCTCAGAATTCTGAAGAGTCTGATAAAATCTTTTCAGAAAGCGTGTGTGTGAGGAGGAATGTGTGTGTGTGATATAAATGCAGTAGACCCACCTTTTCCTGTCCCCAGTGAAGTCCCGGCACCGCCTCGCTTCTCTTCATGTTTCCATTGTGTGAGCTGCTGCTGTGGTAGCTGTCCATCAAGCAGTCAGTCATTTGTATAAAAACAAAGACTCTCCATCTTTGTGCTTTTCTAGCCAAACATGTCCACCTATGTTTGACAGTTTTTTAAAAAGCCTTCTGAAGATTTACATTTCTCCTTTTTACTTGACACACCTCATTCAACACACACACACACACACACACACACACACACACACACACACACACACACACACGCACACGCACACGCACACACACTCAAATTAGAAACATAATGTCCATGGCCTAAACAAAGAAACCTATGTGCAGTGCATTGTGGGCTGTCATACAGTCCCTCCATTGCTGTAATACTAGCAAAGTGTAAATGGCTTGTATCGACCAATAGTGAACTGCTGATATTGTTTTAAAATGTGTTTGTCATCTTCATAAGTATGATACTAGAGACACCACGACTTTACAAATGTTAAGTTGAAGAGGATTTAGTCCAGAGTGTGTGTGGGGTCCATGACAGGACGTTTGTCAGTCTATCGTTACCCAGAATACACCACAGGTCATTTATCTGATGACCAACCAACGTGTCATTAACTAACCTCCCTATGATATAGTCGTTGTAAAAAAATTATATATATTTTTGTATTGATTGAGTAGTAGTAGTTATTTGAGTTATTATATTATCAATATCAGAGCATACAAGGAACTAAAATGCCCTGGTTGATATCAATGTTAAACATTTTCTAAAAACGAAATATCAGTAAAAAACTGAAATATAAAAAACAGCCACTATAGACAGTTTCCATTTCAAAAACCTTTATGTAGGTTGGTATTCAATGACACATTATACAGTATATTAAAATATTTTTGAAAACAGCTAAACCGGCACTGTCCTCAGCATTCATAAAGAAAATATCTATAATATTTCTTAATGTGAACTTGGATCATGACACAGGTGTTGATGTGGGTCCATTGGCTCCAGATACATCTGTGATCAACAGTTAGTCTCCTGTCTGACCATGGCTGTGCTGAATATTTAATAATACATTATTTTCTGCTGATTTTTGTTTTTTTAGAGAAAGCTCCTCTAGTCAGTCCTCCAACCAGGTGTTTGTGTACCCCATCACCTCCAGCTCAACCCCCCCTTCACCCTCTGCTCCCAGGTAAAACACATAACACTCAAACTACTGTACACTAACACGTCCTCTGAGAGCAGCTTCCCTTTACCCTGTGTGTGTGTGTGTGTGTGTGTGTGTGTGTGTGTGTGTGTGTGTGTGTGTGTGTGTGTGTGTGTGTGTGTGTGTGTGTGTGTGTGTGTGTGTGTGTGTGTGTGTGTGTGTGTGTGTGTGTGTGTGTGTGTGTGTGTGTGTGTGTGTGTGTGTGTGTGTGTGTGTGTGTGTGTGTGTGTGTGTGTGTGTGTGTGTGTGTGTGTGTGTGTGTGTGTTCAGCGGAATCTGGTGCAATCCGGTGGTTTTAATCATTAGTGTCTTTATTAATACTAAAACACCAGTATATACTGAAATAAACACATTTTTTAATCCCATTTTCATACATTTTTTGGTTCAATGTAAAACTGAGAAGCATCATAACCCTCCAAAGGCAATCAATATTGTGTTTGTTTCAGTCAGAGAGTGGATGTCAGGTTGCATCATGACACCCATATACTGTATATCTGAATGCTGTGGAAGGCTATCTCTGATTGGTTGATCAGGTACATGCTAATGTAGCTGTGCTGCTCCACAGGTTTATCTGTTAAGCCTGTTGAGCCTGTTGGAGGGCAAAGCCTGCATGAGCAACAACTGCATAATTCTCTGTGTTTATATAAATGCATGAATAATATTTCCATCTGCATTTCTCCAGTGTCTTCTCCTGCCAAGTGTTACTATCATATTTGGTGTGTGTGTGTGTGTGTGTGTGTATGTGTGTGTGTGTCCTTGGTTAACACATTCTCCTGTTTGCCCTGCCTCCGTATGAAATCCTTTAAAACATATTTACATGCACAGATTAAATATTCACCTACAGAAACCTGAAGCTCTTTACGCGCGCTCTGCAGAATAAGAAGATGTGGGTTTTTATTTTATGTCAACAAATCCCATCAAAAGACCCACTCCTGTCTCTCCAAGCCCACTGGTTTACACTGCATGGATCTTTAAAGACTGTTTGCTTTAATTTCTTAAAACAAGTCCAAAACAACTGCTGTTTTATGTAAATATAAACAGAAGGACAAAATAGTGCATTTATTGGGGACTACTTTCAGTGGTGGAATAATAGGGATGCAGGGGGGGGGGGGGGGGTACTATCTATGTATGTTAGTGCTGGGTTTTGTATGGTCATGAAAAGCCATTGAAATTTTAAATGCAATTTCCTTGGCCTGGATAATTTTTGAAAAGTGGCTTTAGTTACATCCAATAAAACTGCAAATGTTTCCAAGCACCAAAATAGTATGTATAGATTATAACGTTAATGGGCCTGTAACCGTTGCACTGTTTTGGTGGTGAGACGGCCCACCAGCTCAGACTTCTGTAGCATTAGCAAGCTCACCATGCCGCCAAGATGCAGCTCCTATAACTTATGGCTTTACAACATCCTTAAAGCAGAGATACTGTTAAATCATCAAGTGGCACTCATTCATGTCATTCGAGGACACCAGTTGTCTTTTCGCAGCTATATTTTCCGGACAGCCCGATTGCAGCAAGATTTGCCCGTGGTGAAATAAAGTATGTCTGCACATTTGGGTTTGCTCCTAGTCTTTAAACAAACAGCCTATGGAGTAGTTTAAGAAGAACCCCTATACCCCAATTTGCAGTCCTCCTAACAAATGGATTTGCACGTGAGGAACAGAAGTAAAAACTAAAACCATCACTAGTCACTAAGGTCCTTTTATAAAAATGGCTGCCATTCAATAACTTTTACCACAGTTTGTTTTACCAAGAATATCACCTAATTTTTTATGTGTCACAACTATTTAAAATGAACTTGAATTAGAATTATAACTACAAATAATATACATAAAATACCATTCTGATAATAAAAGTGGACTGAATGAATACCGTGGAGGTTGTGGTATGATAGGTAGAACTGTGGAAATTATATTTTTGGTGAACGTAAACAAACTAATCTTTACTACAGAATGTATTATTTTATGGATTTACCATCAAAATAATATGTATATGTATAATTGAATTAATACAAATATGTTAATTAGGTACATGTTAATCTATGGCTCAGGCATTAATAGGTGGTCCTACCAATCAGACGGTCCATGGTTCAATCCCACCCCCTTTAGTCAGGGTCATCATGACACACACACTACTGTAGGAGTGTGTGTGTGGGGTTAGGTATCATGATGACTTTGGATAGAAGCCAGCTGAATGACATATGATCCAATGTCATCTGTTCTCCTGATAGCATAATGTGATGTGTTTGCTCATTAATATCTGTGCTCTTTTGTACTGTTTCCATAACGAGTGCTAGTGGTTAGTGTAAACCCGAGGCAGTGACAGCGTGGATAAAGTCAATGACCCCGTGAACAACGACGCGGCTGTTTGGATTACAGCCGGGAACTCTATTTACTCTTTATGTCATCTAAGTGTAATTATCTGATTCATCGAGCATGAACACTGTGATTATCAGCTGCTGTAACAGACTATATGAAAGCCTGCTGTTATAAACACTTTGAAGGATAAGGAATTTGAGCTGGATAAAAAAAAAGAAGCAAAATGAAGATTAGCATAGAGAACAGAAAGAGGGACTAAATAAAGTAATAGGTACAATGTGAGTACAGGCAGAGCAACACAACCTGCTGATCCTTACACCACTTCCCTCCCGGCTATGCGTGAGTGCGCTTGCACGTGTGTGTGCATGTGTGTTGGCGGGCTGATTTGCAATGCTGAGTGCACCGAGTGGGAGGATGAGGAGGAGAGAGGAGACCGAGAGGGTTTAGGAAGAAGATAGTCAGAAAAACAGCGGATGGAGAGAGAAATGCAGTCAGTGCACTCCAGAGTCACACCAATCTGCTGTACTTAAACACACACACACACACACACACACACACACACACACACACACACACACACACACATACACACACACACACACACACACACACACACACACACACACACACACACACACACACACACACACACACACACACACACACACACACACACACACACACACACACACACACACACACACACACACACACACACACACACACAGTTTGCCCACGCAGGGCCAGAGGTGAAAGTTATTCCTCCCACTATAATTACCTCTCTCTCTTCTGCCCCCTATCCCTCTGTCTCTCTGACAAACACACTGAACGACTCCCACACACCAAACATTTTGTTTTGAAATGATTTCTGAGCTGATAGCTTCACACTTTACTCTTCAGCATCAGGTGCAAAGCTGTTAAAGCAGACACAAGGCTATCAGCTCAGGGTTTTTAAGAGTGTAGTGAGGGATATTCCAGAAAAACAACTTGAACTTGAATTCGACTAATTCTGGGTGACACCTAAGTTTGTGGCATACATTACTTTCCAATGAATTTGTATGTACAGTAGACGCATGTAGCTGACGTAGGAACAGTCTGAATAAAGCCTGAGGGTCTCCTTTACCATCCGTGCCTAAAGTTTGGCTATAAAACTACGTGTCGGAAGAAGGTGGTGCTCCTACTGGAAAACTGTTGAAAAAAACATTGTAAATAAGCGGCCGGATGCAAACTGTGCTCCTCAATCTCAAAGTAAGCTAAGATAGAACTTTGTGTATCCTGGCTATTCAGCAGTAGCAGTAGATCGAGTGGAAATATACCAGGAATAGTGTCCATGAGCTGTCAGTCATTCCATGTGACGTGGATAACATGTGAAGATGAAAGCCACAGAGCGAAGGTGTTTCCTGTGGCGTGTCGTGGTGCATTGTGCCACTGCTTAAGGACTTTTACATCAGGTAATGGGTGAGAGTCATTGAGCTCCTGACGTCTCCACCAAACATTCACGCTCCCCTCCAGGACAGAGCCAGTCTGTAGGCGTCCACTGTCCTCACTCTGTGTTGTGGTGGAGTGTGGAGGATGAGTTCAGGAGCCTGAGGACAGGATCTGCTGTCTGCTGGTACGGCACCGGAAACTTCTGTTACGCTTTTACAACTGCAGCAGGGCGAGCAGGCGGTGGTGGGAGGGGGATTGTATTTTAATATCCTTTAGGCTCCTCCTCTCACAGGTATCACGGACGATGGGTAGATTGTTGGTAGATCTTCGGATGATTCTTGGTAGTTTGGTACAGATGATATTCTGGGCAGTTTAAGCAGAGCCCTCCCGTCCTGAGCCATGCATCAGAGGTGGGAGAAGTACCCAGATATTGTACTTGAGTAACAGCTGGAGAACCACAGTGTAGGAATACTCTGTTACAGTAAATGTCCTGCATTCAACATTTTACTCAAGTAAAAGTACAAAAGTATTATGATCAAAATAAAGTGAAAGTACCAAAAATATGTCCATTTCAGAATAATAGATATGATATGTTTTCTAATGATTGATCATGAAAGTGTTCTCAAAGCTGGTAAAGGTGCAGCTAGTCTGAATGACTTTGTATACTGCAGGGTAGCTTGTGAATTTACTCTGAGCACCCTGAGCAATGTCACATAACTTCTGCTTAAAACACTTTTCTTCTGGTGTTTTGTCACTTATGCTCATTATCTCAGTGCTCAACTCTTTATCAAGACAGGATCCACGTTCCCTGACTGCAGTGAAGCTTGTGGCTCAGTGTTTACAGTCATCACTAACTGACATGGGGTCTCAAATTTAAAATGATCAGTGTTTTAATCAAGTGAAGTGCTCAATTGCATTGCAGTTGAGTGTTTTCCTTTGAATGACCTGACAGGGAAGTTAAATACCCTAAAAGTTCCCTAAAAGAAATGTCTTTAGGGAAAATATGTCGTAACTACTTCTGAAGGAGCTTGTTTTGTTGTTCTCTGTGTTCTGCAGCAGCTCTTCCCAGAGGCAGCGAGTGAACAGTGACAGCTCTGCAGCTGAAGCTCTGACACACAGCGCTGCACCTGTGGCCAGCAAGCTCAGCAGGTGAGTTCCCTCAGACACGCACACTTTATCCTTTTTGTTGGCAAAGAAGACGCTCCAAGTACAACAACGGTTACATAATTGGTGATTTGACAAGTTAACCAGAAAGGAAAAAGCCTGCATTAATACGAACAAAGGTGAGCAAACAGATGCTGTCTCTCTCGCTTGCACTTGCTGTTGAGTACGATGGCTGACTGCAAAAGCCCAGACATCTTCCATCAGGAGAACCTCCCTTTCAGAAACAATGCAAATATAAAATTACAAATGTGCCAAAACAAGACACCTCTTCACCATCGAACCCTTCTCACACTCAACAATCGCCATCTTGCTACACAACAGAAGTTACGAGACCAGCTGCAGTTGGTACAGTAAACACAGCAATATACAAATAAAAGTTATACATTTCACTATTTAAGTAACGTACCACTTTACTGCTGTTCATTTGTTTAAAGAGCAGTCTATTGATTTGTTACCACAGAAAGCTAATGTGGCGATCATCACTTCCAGTTAGAGCACTGAAGCCTTGTGTATCTTGAGACTTCTCTCAAATGTTTTACTCTTTAAAGGTGACCTATTATGCAAAATGCACTTTTTCATGTCTTTTCTACATAAAGATGTGTCCCCGGTGTGTCGGGGAACTCACGCAGCGTCAAAAAATAAAACCCTCTCTCTTCTCCTCCGTACCCAAATCTCTAAAAACGGGGGTACAACGGAGCTGATCCAGATTTGCGTCCGATATGACGTAATATCGGCGGCGGACCCACAGCACTATCAGAAACATTGCTATCAGAAACAATGCCCGACTGTTTTGGACGTAATATGGTCGGTGTTTACATTAGCATCGCTAACAATCAGAGCTAACCTGTACTACACAGAGCATGTGTGTGAAGAAGCAGGAAATAAAAAGGAATTCAACTTGTGGTATAACCGGCAAGAGAGAAAGCCTTTGAACTCCATACTGTTTCAGAAATAATCCTTGATCTAATAATCCTTCCGTGTCATCACCGCAGCATTTTAGACAGATCTGCCAGGTCCCACATGAGCCGCCATAAGCTCCGCCCCCTCTTATTTTTAATTTTGTTCATTTTTTTTGCCTTTTATTTATACAGGTGACAATCTAATTGAGACACAGGTTCTCATTCTCAAGAGAGACCTGTTTATACCCAGAATCAGCACTTTTGAAACAGGAAGTGAAATAGAGGGATATGAGGCATGGCTAGAACGGGTGATCTGTTTGTTTTTTTGACCAAAACACTTCATAGACATGTTTTTTATATTTTTTCATATATCTGAGGCCTATTCTATTGCCTAAAAATAGCACGATAGGTGACCTTTAATTTTTCATGAAAAAGACAGGGGATAGTCACTGGTCTCCGAACATAGGTACAGATTCAAGTATTATTTACTCTGGCAAACCCAAAAGAAAGTAACCCAAAGTTTGCTCTAATTTCACTTTGCAAAGGCCGGCTCTACACCACTACTGTTTTTTTAAGTGCAAAACAAAGGAGCCTTTTATGAAACATTCATACATGTAAATGTATCGTTATGTTCTTATATGTTCTGTGTCTGATTTGTGTTTTGCAGGGCGGGTTGCATCCATCGTTCCAACACCACTGCTGCTGATTTCAAACCAAGACTGAGGTAAGAACACCTGCAAACACATTTAAATAAGCAAATCACAGAACATCACAATGAACCTCTTAACATAGGACATGGAATAATGTCTCAGCACTAATCTGTAAAGCTAACACACAGAGAGAGGACATTCCTTTACTGTCTCTGTGTGGACTTTTCATTCACCACCAACCCGTTCTCACAGCTCTGTGATTTGATCAGTTTGAGCCGAGTTTCTGTCACATGACGCTGCTCATTAAAACATACCGGTACTCATTAAAGCAAAACAGTCCTCCGCTCATTAAAACACTGTGCCACCGTCAAAGGAAGTACATGCAGTGATGCCTGCACCCTGAAAAGTCCAATATGTGTGTGTGGGGCTACGCATGGGTCAAATCTTTTTTTTAGTTAGAAAAACACGTGTTTAACATGATTTTTCTGTATTTGTTTACACCAGATTAGTTCCTATAATTATTAATCCAGACGGAAAAGATGCAGTTGAAAAAAAAATTGTTTGTTTAGGACCAGTGTATGAAAACTGACAACACATAGGTGTCATGATTTTTGAGCAATGCAAATGTATCAATGAACAGGAAGTGGTTGATCAGCTGTTCTTTGTCCAGACAGGAGAAGATCCAGAAGCCAAGTGAGACTGAAAGGGAGCGAGAAACAGGTAGTGTGTGTGTGTGTGTGTGTGTGTGTGTGTGTGTGTGTGTGTGTGTGTGTGTGTGTGTGTGTGTGTGTGTGTGTGTGTGTGTGTGTGTGTGTGTGTGTGTGTGTGTGTGTGTGTGTGTGTGTGTGTGTGTGTGTGTGTGTGTGTGTGTGTGTGTGTGTGTGTGTGTGTGTGTGTGTGTGTGTGTGTGTGTGTGTGTGTGTGTGTGTGTGTGTGTGTGTGTGAGTGATAAAGTGGGACAGCTCCTGTGTCTCCAGACAGACACTTTTTGTTCTCTGACACATATATTTCCTCCACCTGTGTCTCTGGGCGCTCTCCTTGCATGCTGGGAGTTGCCTGTGTGTCTGTCAGTGTCTCTCTCTCTCTCTGTGATCCGCCTCACTTTTGTTTCTCTCTCGGCGCCGAGTTTGCCAGCAGTTTATTTTGGATTCCAGTTTTGGTGTTTTTTAAGCTGAACACAACCCAGTTCTCGCCGTCAGTGATTAAGAAGTGTCTGGAATCTGTCCCATGATGCAACAGCAGCCACTGATAAAGAAAGGCTGTTATTTCTCAAAGACACATGTTGAGCCAGCAAGTAATCCCAGATACTTAAGATACACCTGCATTCAACGACATCTTTAAAGGATCATTCTAGCTTTGAGTAAGTTCCAACAAGTTTTCACATTTGAATATAAAAGGCTTTAAAGCTGGATATTAAACTCTGTGCATTTGTACACAATCTTGGGAGAATTCAATACATGACACATCTAGATCTTACCTTATCAGGGAAACAAACAAATGACGCCCGACAGCTTTGTAAAAACACATTTTTAACATAAAATGGATTTATTCATTATCTTTTAAAGCTGTTACTCATCAGACAATTCGTTTTTTGAGGCCTCTTTCTAGATAATTTGACACCTGGTCAGAATCTGCATCTCAAGATATCCGTGAAACAAGATCAAGTTTCATCAGTTTCAGTACAACGAACAACAACACGTATTTATTTTTTTCAGTGTTTTTAATAACTTGGTCCATTTGTTATGAGGAGCAGGAGACCTCTGGAGATAATTTGGCTCCTGGTAGAAAGCTCCTGAACGATTAACAATGAAGGAGTTTAACAGTCAACAGCTAATACTAACTAGCTCTCCTCCTGCCGGGTTTTCTCATGGATTAGTTCACAAAGTACAAATATTAGACAAAATAAATAGGGTCTGGCCCCTGGAGGCACAAAGAACATCTGTGTTTGGCACACACACCTTCTATGATGTTAGTCTTTATACAGCATCTTCGTTATAAACTCTGGGTATGAGACACAAATAATCCACAGGTTATACGTTTTTTTACTTTCAATCATTCAATCATAAAATATTATATAACACACATCTCTTAACAGTTCTAAAAACAATATTTCAGTTGGTATAGGTTCAGTTATTTCCTTACACAGTACTCACATGTTTATTGAAAGACATTGTACTGCTATGGTGAATGAGCCTCTACACTGAGAGCCCTTCAGTGTGAATGTACTGACAGAGGTTTTCTTTTAGGTTTTCAAAGATTGTTCATATGAAGCAGAATTTGATTTAGATGTCTCTCTCACCTCTTACACGTGTGAATGTTGATTTTCGATAAACTTGATTTCAGCTGAAGCCATGTCTGATACCGATGCAGTTTGTGCATACCTCTTCTAGAATATTCTTATTCTAATGCAGACATGGTTCCTCTCTCTCTCTCTCTCTCTCTCTCTCTCTCTCTCTCTCTCTCTCTCTCTCTCTCTCTCTCTCTCTCTCACGCACACACGCACACATTCTTGTGTCACTTGCTTCATTGAACCCTCAGTTTGATGCAGTCAACCTGTCTGACCCTTATGGGAGCTGTGTGTGTGTGTAGGGGCTCTTTGAAGAGACAGAAAGAAGGGGGGGGGGGGGTGGGGACAAGTCTTGCATATCCTCTCTGCTTCCATAAATCTCCCCTCCTCGTGTCTTTGGACCGACCCCTCATTTTCTCTGCTTTATTTAAATTCCTTCCCTGGGCTAAATGACTTTAATTCCAGCATTCCAGCCACATCCAGTGTGTGTGTGTTGGCTGTTTGTGCTTTGTGTGTTGTTTTGGGTTTGTCTTACAGGCACAAACGCTATTAGAGATTTCTGAAGTCTCTCTCTCTCTCTCTTTCTCCCCCACCCCACCACCCCCCACCCCCCACCCCTCTAAGCCTCACATAACTGGATTAGGACTCAGCTATTTAGAGAGAGGAGTGAGAGCGAGTATTGAGGTCAACCTAATAAACATTCACCTCATAAGGCTGCAGTCTGTGTTTCACATAGTTTCCATTATCACCATGTATTACCTTTGTCTAATTCACTAGCTGGAACTGTATGCGAATGCCACATTGTATATTTACCTGTTTTTATTAGAATGTGGAGATTGATAGAAATATGAACACAATATGAAGGTGAGCTTTAGAGATAGGGTTCATGCAAGACTGTTGTATAACACCATCATCGTTTCCCGTAAGCTACAATTTATTTATCAAACTTTTGTAAAAAAATAAATAATGTTGCACCACATAATCTAAAGAAGCACATATTCATGTTGCACGACTAGCAGCTAATCTGCAGCATCCGGACTGTGTGCTCTGATCCTATTGACTGTGACCAAACAACATACCAACTGTCATCAGATGCTCATTCAAATGTGCTGGATTCTGATTGGTACACAGAGAATGTGACATCAGACTTTTGCCAAAGAGAGATAATTTACTCCATTCACATCTGCCTGCAGATTGGTGGGGTATTTAGCATTTTCATTTACATGAGTTTATATTGACTATCTTGTCTCTGTCTGTCTCTCTGTCAGAGATGTTGATCGAGTTAGTGAAGAACAAGGATGAGAAGAAGGTGAGTTTATGAGCCACTCCGCTGGAATGAATCAATAACCATTCATAACAACAGATGTAATGTTGCCTCTCAAAACAGTGTTTGCTATCACTTAACATATAACTCCATGTCTGTTTAGCTTCTTGAAATTAAACCACTTCCGAACAAGTTGGTATCGGCTAAATAAGAGTACATTCACAAGCTACCCTGCAGTATTCAAAGTCATTCAAAGCAGCTGCACCTTTACCCGCTTTAGTTATAATCCAAACATATCATCAGTAGCAAGGAAAGTGAACCCTTTGGAACAACCTGCATTTATGTATACATTTGTTCCAAAATATGGTCCTCACCTAAGTAACAAAAATGAACGAACACAATCTGTCCTCAGTAGAACTAGGACGATTTGCACAATGCTGCTGGGAAACTGTTAGGTAGTGTGATTAAACTAATGTTGAATTATAGGGGAAGAACTCGCAGCACTATGGCAGAAACAAAGCACTGCATATCAAATGATAACATCATCCCAAAGGCGATGTTCAGTCACATCATGATTTTGGGCTGCTTTGTCGACTCGGGCCTGGACAGTTTGCCATTCTCAAAAGAAAAATGAATTCTCAACTGTATCATGATATCCCGCAGGATAATGTCAGACAAGGGTTCACATGTTTTTTCTTGCCACTGTATTATTCTGGAATGGGCCAATCTGCATAATAAGTACTTCTACTTTCGGTGCTTTAAGTGTGTTTTGATGCCAATACTTTTCAATTTATACTTGAGTAACATTTTGATCGAAGGACTTTTATATTGATACTTTTATACTTGTACTTAAGGACAAGATCTGAGTTCTTTTTCCACCTCTGCTGATTGGAAAGCTTCCTCCCTGAATCAGAATGTTACATGTTGTTTTCCATTTTTAAAGCTAATCCAGCCGCTCTTCCACCCACAGCTGCAGGAGCTGCACCTGAAGGGGGCGGAGCTTACAGTGATTGACAAGTCAGGCTGCAGTCTGCTGCACCACGCCGTCTCTGTAGGAAGCAAGGAGATGGTCCGCTACATCCTGGACAATGGTGCGGTACAATTTACTTTATGTTGTAATCGGATTACATTTGACAAAGTAGTTATTCTTATCCATAAACTGTTGCATTCAGCTTTACTTTTAGAACATGTGTTTTTCTGCATTTAAAGTCAAGCGTAGGTCATGATGAATAACATGGCAGGTTACTCACCTTTGACAGCATTAAAGTATCCACTTCTTATGCGTCTCATTGTTTTTAGTTCACTTTAAAATGGTTTCTGCATCCTGGGGGATACAGTCATTTGACAGGATGTGTCCATTTTTAAAATGGGTGTATTAACAGAAGAATTTTTGTGAAATGTGGGTGTAATATTTGCTTAACAGGGGTCTAAAAAAAAGTGAAATATAGGTTTAATAAAAGTGAAACATGGGTGTTATGTAGAAAATAGTATTCAATTAATTTTCCTTTGATTGCTCACCACCATTTCACTGAGTATTAGTGTTATGCCACTGTTAGATACAAAATGCATTAAATAAAGTGGTTTAAACATTATGATGTGTATAACACATTGTCAGTGGTGATGCTGTGGTCTAATCTCCTTTTATCTGTCTCTTCCAGCTCCCAGTGATCTGCTCGATGTCACAGAAAATCAGCAGTGAGTACAGTCATGGAAACCTTTATCGCCTTTAAACCAATGATAGAGAGTTTGACATTTGATCACAATTATTCTTTTTGCTCAGAAAACGTTGTGAAGCTTCTATTGTAGCTGTAGCTTTGAAGATGTCCCACTGGCTGTCTATGCATGCAGGGCATCCCAACCAGTGGACCTTAAAGAGAATAAATAAACACATACAAACCAAACACAGTGCTCTGGGTGCTGATCATCAAGGAGGCTTGACTCTCAGAAGATTCTGCTGTTCTCTCATGCTTGCTCTCCCCCTCTGCCCCCCCCCTCTCTGAACCACCAGTGGGGAGACGGTTCTGCATCGTGCTGCCTCTCTGTGCCACAGGACCATCTGCCATTACCTGGTGGAAGCAGGAGCCTCGCTGATGAAGACAGACCTGCAGGTAGGCTCTGTCATTTACCAGCTGCACTCAATGCACATCTTGGGGTAGGCCCTTTGTGGGAGAGCTTGAGTGGTCTACAGAACCCTGCACTGGTCCCTACTGAACCCCTTTGGGAGTGAGGACGCAGATTGGAACCAGGGCTTCTGGTCCAATGTCAGTATCCTCTCTTAGATGCTCCTCAGGACTAATGGAACCCACTCTGGCAGACACACGCCTTCCCAGAAGAGTAGCAGATTCCAGAGCCACAATATGACTCCATTTAATGGCCATTGCTCTACTATGGGATGTCCAACAAGCTCATACAGGTGTGATGGTCAGGAATCACTGGACTCAAACATGCATCATTTTGGTGCAGTTTTCCACTGATGTTTCAACAGTGTAGAAAAGCTCCTAACTGACTGGACTCAGCAATGACCTAGATACACAGAAAAGGGGGGTGAGGGGTGCAGAGAGTGTGACACAGAGACAGAGATTAAGAGAGAGACAGACGGCAAGAGAGAAGGAGACAGAAATGGCTTTAGACGAGACGACCGTCGACATGTCCGTAAACAAATCTGTTCCATCTCTACTTCTCTGTCTATGTCCCTGGTAATGTTTCCAAATTTGGTAGAACCCCAACGATATATTCACGCACGCACGCACGCACGCACGCGCACACACACACACAAACACACACACACACACACACATCTAATTAGAGTGTTTCTAAACTCTGTGATGAGATCCAGCACTTACTGAGTGTGATTGTGTGTGGGTGTCCTCTCTCAAGGACACATATTGTTTATAGCTTTTGTAATTCAGTCTTTCTCATTGTCTCGTGTTTATTAGTTGGAGACAATGCTACTTTAACAGCAGCACCTTTCCATTGATGGAGAAATGTGACATTAAAAAGCCAGCTGGTGTGTAAACTCTCTATCACACACGTTTCAGACACGCAGCCTAATGAAACGGCACAATCTCTCTGGCACAGAGGGGAGCGGAGGATCGTGGGAATAAGTCTGGAACAAAAGCCTGTTTTGTTGTTAACGAGACTCAGTGTTCATCCCAGCTCACACTGCAGCTAACGTGTTAGCCACCAGCATGTTGTTCGTCTGTCCACAGTCGGAGCAGGTCTGACTGTGGACAGACACACACACTACTCCAACTGTTGCCGTGGAGAAAGGCTTGCTCGGGTGCAGCATAGCATGTGTTGTGGGGGTGTTTCCTGCTGGGCTCAGATTTTTCAGTTACGACTTTGTTCATTAGCTTTAAAGGGCACCTATTACACAAAATCCACTTTGTTCTGTGTCCCTTCTGTGTAAAGAGATTCTGAAAGTTTCAGGAACACAGAGCCTCTCTCTTGATCCATTTATATAAAGACCTGTCTGAAAATCTGATTTTGGCCACTTTGTGATGTCACAATGTTTTATGGGTTGTGCAACGATTAGCCAATAACCAACCAAGGTAACCCCCCCCCCCCCCCCACCTTATCACCTGAATCTCCTCCTAGAGCACCATTGTGGTTTTTTTATCCAATCACTTCTCAGAGGGGCGTGGCCAGTGAGTTTTTCTGAGTTAATCAAAGATAATGCCAATATTTTTGACTGCAGATCTCAAGGCCATCAAGAGTAATTAAGTCATTTGATACTTCATTCAGAATGTGTTGGTGGCCAAGTGCTGTATAATAACTATGGTTTTGTCAGTGTTTAATAATAGAAGTTGAAGATGCATTTAATGACAAGCTAGCCTCTCTCTGTGGAGTGAGCTTAGACTGTAAATGTGTGTCTGCTGGTGGAGTTAAGAACAGAAGGAAGTAGCAATGAGACAAATAATGTGTATTCTGTGTCTCTGTCAGGGTGAGACTCCGAAGAACCGGGCTGAGAAAGCTCAGGACTCTGAACTGGCCGCCTACCTGGAGAACAGACAGCACTACCAGATGATCCAGAGAGAGGACCAGGAGACGGCCGTCTGACGGACCCTTTATGAGCAGGATGAAGACACTTCCTCATGAGACTGACAGCCGCTCGCTGATGGCGGGATACCATTCTGCTTTCCAGGAAATGACTCGTCAGCAGACTGCGAGGGAAGCTGTGCCAAACGCGATCGCAGCGGGGTGATGCAGGTAACCAGAGGAGATGTAAATGAAGTCATTCCTTTTCATTTTGAGACGCTCAGTAATCAAAAGTGTTTGTGGAGTCGAGAAAAAAAGAGACAATGTTCCTGACTCAGTGATTCAATTTGAAAGACTCGTTCTTTATAGTTATTTCATATCAAACACATTCAAAAGACTCCTTCCTGAAACCAGAAGTGATCATCTGCCAAATGTGAGTCATAGTGTGGAGTTCGGAGGAGTGGGTGAGGTGATGTCATGGTGGAACAACACTCAGGAAATGTCATTTATTCCTCACAACCATGGAGGCTGCATCACATTCCTGACCAAAAGGAAGGTGAGATTCTGAAATATCCCGGGTGTAGTGAATGTGGAGCCAGATGAAAGTTAATTGAACATGTTGAGTGTTGTCCCGGTGGTTAAAGGGCCAAAGACAAAGGTCAAGGGGTCAAAACACTTCATAGAAATCCGATCACTGGCTTTTGAAATACCTTGCCGTGGACCAAAGATGTGTGCATGATGGCGTTCAGCTCAGAGCCAATCAGAATGCTTCGTGAACATCAGGTTTCATGATTCACTCACACCCTGACGCTGAGCTCCATCATGGCTGATAAACAAAGCTGTGTGATTATTCCTTACAGTATGTTGTGAACCTGCTTACCTTACCCGCATGACCTTTTTAATATATTGTACATATATGATGTTGACTTATCTCAACTTCTAATAGAGATAACTATTATTTATAATAATCAATGTCATTTTTTTTTTGGTGCCTGTGCTGAAGAATTTGATATCTGAGAATGTCAAATGACATCAAGTGTGTGTGTGATTAAAAGGAAAACATATATTGTTAATGTATATTAAGATCGTTGTATTAGAATCAGATCATTTTGATTATTCCACGTGCCAAACTTCAACGCTTGTTTACATAAAGATCATTGACATTTGAAATAGTGATGAGTTCAACACTGTCAGGATCGTGGGATTTTTGGAAATCCTAACTTTGTGTGTAATAAGGTTGTTAAAGATTTTGTGATCACTTAATAGAATAAACTCTGGAATAAAAAGCAAACAAAAATATCTAGTTTACGGAAGAGGATTAGGGCAACACCTGACCAAAAGTAAAACATGTTATTGAGGTATGACCTTAATCTCAAGATTCTGAGGAAAAAAATAGCCTTTCTTTTTTTTTTTTTCAGAATCCCACATCCCAACATTTCTGCCCCTGGCCCTAATCCTCTCCCGTACTAGTTGAGCTGTTTTGTTCGGCCTATGAGTTTTAGCATTGACATGTGTCTTCAGATTAGTTTAGCATTGGCTCTTGCTTGTACTGCTAGCATTGATGTTTAGCAGTTTTTATGTTATTAACAACTGTGGCCAATCCAGTTTACGGTATCTCTCATGTTTATAGCAGTTTTTGTTAAACACATTGGTGTAATTGTTAAAAAATATAATTTTCTAATTTTTTTGGAGACGAATATGAAGATAATAAAAGAAGGCAGTTTATTTGAGAAGGACTTGTGTATTTATGTACCTTAACTGTCAGTTGTGATGCTATGAGTTTTAAAAATGTTTCCCACAGCATATTTTGTAAAATATTTTACAATTAACCTTTTGTATTTTAAAATGTCTATGACTTTCTCTTACCTGATATACATATGCTATGCAAGGGACAATGTGCAGTGAGGCGGTCATTATGAGGAAAATAGCTACCGGGGGACCTTGATCAACTTGAAAGGTATTATGTGCTGACATGTACTGTACAATTTCTAACACAATACTTTGGGGTACTCAACATTTCCTGGTTTACAACAGGAGCCTGGGGAGACAACATGGAGTCCTGGGGCCTCATTTATAAAGCCTTGCGTAGGATTCACGTGGGAAGGTTGCTTACCTAAGACAAAGCAAATAAATACGCACAGACATTTTCCGATTCATGGAGACAAATCACATTGTTTGTTGGATGCAGTTTTAACCAGAGGAGCAGCATGGAGGTCGGATCGTCACCAAAATAAATAAATAAGTGGTCCGAAAAAAGTTAATGACAAAATAAATACACATAACCTTCCTCAGGCAGTGTGTCAGTGTTTTGTGTCGGGGACAGGCGCGAGAGACCAGGAGGAAAAATGGTTATTAAAAAAAAAAAAAAAAAAATATTTTAGAAAAATGATTGATTTGAAAATAATATGATACAGTACATTACGTCTGGGTCTCTGTGTTTCATTAAAGCTCGGCTCTGTGTGTGTGTGGAATGAGCCATTTTGTGTGTGTGTGTGCGCGAGCGAGAGAGAGAGAGAGAGAGAGCGCACCGGCACCGGAGATCGTTGTTTTTAGCTTCTGGTGCTAGCGAGCTATGCTAACGGATATAAGGAGTTTTTTAAACAACAAAGTGGAGGAGAGTCCTCTCCTGTCAGACTGAGAGGCTCAGTGAGCTAAAGGACTCTCTCAGTGTTATCTCAGTGGGTCTCAAACGTTTTGGTCACCATTAATGTAAACAATTATTTCCGAGGCACACGTTTATATGATCATTATAGTTATAAAAAAATAAGAGAATAAATGAAAAACAGGTATGAAATACTATATGACATTAAAAAAAGAATAAAGTTTAAAAGGGTGATTTGTAAAATATCCATAAAGAAAAAGTAAATCTGTTTACAGTTCTGTTTCATATGGGTGTTGAGAGATGTATCCTTAGATCTCTTCATTTTGCTCTCAAAGTGCACCAGATTGATGCTTTTAACTTCAATATTTAAAAACAAATCTTCCCGGGGGAGCTTGCCCCCCGACCCCCCTATGTGAGGTCCACACACCAGCTATAAAAATAGCACTTTACCCCTGCTTACACCTATATGCCGTGAGCTGATTATCGAGCCTTCATTGTAAAGGCCCGTCCACACAGCAGCGTGCGTTGACGCTTCACCATTCACTTTGAATGGGGTGATGTCACTTTTCGCCAAACTGCATCGTGGGAAGCGACGTGGAGCGTTGCTGGCGTGGCTCGCTGCAAAAGTTGAGCAATGTTCAACTTTTGACACCTCGGCAGAAGCGTCAGCCAATCGAATCATATGCCAGTACAAGCTCTAGCCAATCAAACCGCTGCTTGTGTGTCAGGGGCGGGAGATTCATGTGATTGGTTGTTGGTCGAGTTTCAGACACGCTCCTAGGCAAGTGTCAATGCACGCCGCTGTGTGGACGGGCCGTAACAGTCGCGGGTACACTGTGTATTTGCGTGGGGATTGTTGCTGTAGAACATTCCACTGTAGCGACCGGTACATTAATGGGAAACCCTAAATGTTTGAGCACCCTCTATGAAACGTCAAGCTACCCCACAGCACCCCCAAAACAAATCTCTGGCGCCGCCACTGAGCCTGACTTGTGTTGGGGGGGGCCCGACTTTTTTTTTTCTCCAAAGGGGGGTCCTGACAGAAAAAGTTTGAGAACCACTGCTTTAAGACAACATATTCAAGGTGGTTTTCAATAACATATCGTATATATATTTATTCCTACAAGTTATGTTTTTGTGTGCTCTGAGGAGTCTCAAACAGGCTGGATCCACTCTATAACACATTGGTCAAATCCTTTGGTGGTCTCTAAAATATTGAAAATATGATATGTTAACCACGCGTGTCATTTTCATCACGGATCATACCTAAAAGTATGCCATACTGATGTTTTATTCATCTGAGCACGATTCATAACTAATTCACTTTTAATAAAGCGACCTGCATGAACGCACCATGACATCACCAGTGGAGCTTCACACGGAGAAACGCTGACCTTTCAATTCTTATTTTTAATAACTCCCGGAAAGGATGCGAGCTAAAGTCCTCCTTCCACCTCCTCTGTCTACCCCTGTCTGTCTATCCTTCTCTCACACACACACACACACACACACACACACACACACACACACACACACACACACACACACACACACACACACACACACACACACACACACACACACACACACACACACACACACCTAAAACAATAGGTGGTGTTATAAGGTTCCTTGCCGAAAGCAGCCTGACAACATGATAAGCACAACATTTAGCTCAGAATAAAATCTATTTCATGCTTTTACAGTATTAATTCACCTTGTTCTCCCTTTGTAAATCGTCATAGGATAACTTCTAATGTATCACACTAGCAATTGTTTAAGAATAAAATATGCAACGCTAAAAAAGGAGGAATATTTTTTTTCTGTCCCTGTATTGTCGGCACAATTAACAATATCATTTACATTAATTACAAGAGCCAAATGTAGAATATTATATAAATATAAAAATGTTTCACTTGTACAAGCATTTTAATCTTATGTATAGTAACTACAAGTGTTATGGAGTAAAAAGTAGAATTTAGGCTCTGAGTAGAAGTATAAAGTAGCATACAATGGAAGTAGAGTAAAGTACAGGTTTTACAAAAATAATACTTGTTTGAGTAAATGTACTTGGTTACATTCCACCAGTAGCAATAAGCATAAGAGAAGAGTTTGAATGTGTTTGAGTCTAATGATGCAGAATGCTCTGCGATGGAATAAACATCGTTACTTGCTCTGAGTGGGTCTCAGAGAAAAGCATCCGGACGTGTGCTGCTGCATGAACCCTGTGAAATCTCTATTCATTTTCCCATTGACAAGTGCAGGCTAATTCCTCATGAATAATGAAAGCCTGAGTTCCGACGTTGTTTTGGGGTCTTTGATCAGGACGATGACACGCTGCCAACTGCTCTTACGCTCCTCCACAAAGCTTAATCAAACATTATCCCTCGGAGCGTCTTAATACAACGAGTTCTTGACCTACTTCTCCTCTCTCTCTTACTGTAGTCAGAGTTATTTCAGGATTCACCTTTTACTCTTCTGATGGCTTTCAGTGATGTCACCAAGCACTTTCAGACTGTTTTATTTTCACTCACTGACTCCATCAAAGCTTCTGTGAAACATTACGGCTTAAAAATATATTTCTCTTCTATTTTTTGATGTCTTGTTCTCCCCTGATGAAGATCAATTCCACATCGTGGGTTTAAGATGAAAGAAAGACATGCATTGATTCAGTGGTGTCTGATAAGATAAGATACACAAGGATCAAAGAAACAACAAAAGCTAAAGAAAGATTATCCTCGCAGGGGCCGGGGGCTCTGTCAGCCGCTGATGGGGATCTGTACAATCAGAAAACTGTGGGGGGGGGGGGTTTCACATTTGATTTGCTCGTGACAACCAGCAGGGTAACTTTAGAAATGTAATCCGTTACAGAAACTATACATGTCAAAAAGGTATTCAGTAACCTAATCTGACTAGGAAGATATACAAGTAACCTGATTACTTTCTTTGGATTACCTCAATATCAAATGCAGTTCAAATTAAGAGAAATTTAATAACAAAAATATGTTTTTTACTTAAGTATATGTAATTATGTAACCTTATGTAGTAACAGTAATAGTTTACAAATGCTGTTTAAGCTAAATTCACAAATCAAAAGCATAAACTGTATTTTTGTATTTAAAATAAAGAAAAATGAAATATAAACCATAAAGAAAATCCATTCAGAACGTCTACCTACAATATATAGATCTTTATTTCAAAGTGTGTGTGTGTGTGTGTGTGTGTGTGTGTGTGTGTGTGTGTGTGTGTGTGTGTGTGTGTGTGTGTGTGTGTGTGTGTGTGTGTGTGTGTGTGTGTGTGTGTGTGTGTGTGTGTGTGTGTGTGTGTGTGTGTGTGTGTGTGTGTGTGTGTGTGTGTGTGTGTGTGTGTGTGTGTGTGTGTGTGTGTGTGTGTGTGTGTGTGTGTGTGTGTGTGTGTGTGTAAATGGGGCCAATGCAACCAGAATGAACTGGTTTAGGGAGACAAAGCAGGGGTGGGGGCGGGGGGGTGCTGAGAGAGCGACTAAACTCCACAGTGTTCCTGCAGCCGCCTGGTAGACACGTAAGTGAGTCTCAGCTCCTCCATCACTTTCTCAGCTGTGATACTAACATTTAGCAAAGGACAGTTCCTCTAGTGCTCTCTACTTTAAAAGCATGATAATACTTGGTGGAAGAAGTGATCAGATTATTTACTTGAGTATAAGTACTAACACACTGTAAAGTTTGTCAATTTCAAGTAAAAGTACTGCATTTTATGAATTATAATTAGGAGTGAAAGTACTTCTGCAGAAAAATATATTCAAATATTTCAAAGCAAAAGCAGCAAATCTTCACATTTAAGAAGCTGGAACTGTTTTTTTGAACAAAAAACTTCTGACAATTTTGTTTCTGTTAACCCTTCTCATGGTTTAAGGTACTTATACATAATGTTAGATGGTTTAATCTATACAAAATAATCCTATTATACAAGTATTGTGTGTTAAAATCTGAATTTGATCGTGAATACATCTGTAAAATAATAGTATGAAAATACTCAGGTAAATAGTACCTCAAGTGTGTACTTTCCACCTCTTACATAAGTTTTGTTATTAGCCCTCAAGTTGTATTATTATTATTATTATTATTATTATTATTATTATTATTATTATTATGCAGAGTGTGTTTCCTGTGCTGGTGAATGAACGTCTCACATTAATCTGTTCTCTGCTCTGTCTTCTTCTCTAAGCCTTTTGTTCAGAGCTGATTATCTGCCTGCTGGGTTTATTAGTCTTTTTGTCCCATTTTCTGCATTTCCCCCAATCCTCAACTTTAAAATAGTGCAAGTAAAGCTCTTCTTTACACACTTTAGGTGGTGTGTGTGAGAGGAAAGAAGTCAAGCTATTGTAGCATATTTTTAGGGTTTGATTAAAAATATTAAAAACGCATGCTTTCGCTTCCTGCAGCTTTAAGTAGCTTTGTTGTGTTGGCACATTCTGTGTGTGTGTGTGTGTGTGTGTGTGTGTGTGTGTGTGTGTGTGTGTGTGTGTGTGTGTGTGTGTGTGTGTGTGTGTGTGTGTGTGTGTGTGTGTGTGTGTGTGTGTGTGTGTGTGTGTGTGTGTGTGTGTGTGTGTGTGTGTGTGTGTGTGTGTGTGTGTGTGTGTGTGTGTGTGTGTGTGTGTGTGTGTGTGTGTGTGTGTGTGTGTGTGTGGCAGATGGGAGCAGTTTTAGGAGAATTACATATTATTAACTTGGCTTTTTATGCTGACATACTGGCCCTCAAACAGAGCGGAGAGCAGCAACCAAGCGGTGGTTAGAGAGAGGCAGCTCAATAAAAACCTGATTGTGTAAACCATTACTGCAGTGAATATTACCGACACACACATTTCAGTGCAGTCCTGTAAATACCAACTAGTGAGAGACAACCAGGTCTTTATTTGGGAAGCAGGTTTATATTTGAAGGTCTATATTTAAATTCCAACGTGTCACATCCATTTATATTCTCTGTTCCTCCCAGTGTCTGTGCATTATGTAAAGTATTCCTCTGCTGGAGTGTTACCTAGCCCCCAGCTGGGTGTGTTGTTCAATGAATTGATGAACACAGACTCATTCACGTTCATTCACACGTTCTTCCAAAGGTCTAATTTCCTGATTGGGAAGTCGTTTCTTTTGCTCATTTTGACGTCTCATGAATGCAGTGCAAAGGCCTCATTCCATAATGTAAAAGTCCATCCTATCGGTTCTTTTAATGTGTTCTTTATTTGCATTTGCTGCCACCAAGTTGAATGAAAGTGTCTGCCGTTCTTCCGCACTCCTGCTGAATCACAGATGTTTCACATTAAACGTCTTAAAGAATCAAAGGCTGTAATCTGTGCCTCTCCTGGCGTGTTTAATGTGAGACATCTGCAGGAAGAGCTGACTCATGGAATATTCTGGATTGTTCCTGTAGAGCAGTGGTTCTCAAACTTTTTCTGTCAGGCCCCCCTTTTGGAGAAAAAAAAAAATCGCCCCCCCCCAACACAAATAGTCACGTAATGGGCCAAGTTAACATTTATTAAAATACATCAATATGAACTTGAGCATTCCTTTGCTAGAACAGTGATAATAGAACAATGCTCCATGAGTCTGTGTGCTTAAAATACAAATAAAATACATAATACAATTGTGCAATCCCTTTGCTAGAACAATAAGTTATAATACTTTGCCACTATGCAATCTGTGCAAAAAAAATGAAAAGAAAGAAAATGCTGATATTTGGCAGAAAAGTGTGTCTTATCATTAGTGGCTGCAATGAGCCTGTTTGGCACTGCACATTTCTTCAAAACGGGGTTGCAGGCTCAGCGCCAGAGAGGGGGTGCTGTGGGCAACACATCCTCACTCCCAGGTCGGCCTATGTTGACGTTATGTCAAGGTCTCCTGTGTCGGCTTTTTCCAACGCAAGGGGGTCGGCCCTTAGCGTACATTTTCAACTTTCCGGGATGTCCATAGGCTTCTATATAGCTCCCTAAACGCAAGGCCGTAACCATGGAGTCAACATTGGGGGGGACCAAAAATTAAATAAAAATTTGAATATTAATTTCCTGCTAATCTAAAGGAAAATATATAAATATTCACTAACGCATGGGACACTTTAAAACCTGTTAAACCTCATAAAAACAACAATATTCACAAAACTGTGTCTCAGGCATAGGTGTAGGAAGCATCCTCAATATGGGTGGGACAATTTGACGGGGGGTGTTTAGGCAGGTGGTAGACCTCAGTAGGGGGGTCCGGGGGCATTATCCCTGGGAAGATTAGGCACTACATCTATGGATACCTCTCTCAACACCCATATGAAACAGAACTGTAAACAGATTTACTTTTTCTTTATGCATATTTGACTAATCACTCCCCTAGCTACTATTCCTGAAAAGTTCGGTTTTAACATCAGAACTACAAGTTATTTACACAAAGAAGCTAAACCAGAGGGTTCATTAACATTATCATTACGAAAGAAAATAATATAGATTACTTTAGAGCTAACTAGAAAAAGATACCAGAACTGATGGAGGGCAAATTAAAACATGACTGACCTGCTTGGAGCATCAACGCTAACTGAAGCTGGACTCGGACGCGCGACAGCTAAATACACCCACCGGGTACAAAATAAAGATATGCATAAACAAACAAAGGCGGAACCAATTTACATATGAAAAGAATATATCATTTTGGTGAAGTTCACAATAACAGAAAATGAAGATTTTCAAGTATACAAATAGCCAAAATAAAAAAGTCATAGAATAGCAATTTTATTTAAAAAAAATTATATCAGTTAGGCTATATATTGGGGGGGGACATTTTGAGCGTATCTGAATATTGGGGGGGATGTCAGCCAATCATAACAGTATTGTAGGAAAATAAGAGAAACACAAAAAATTTGCTCCCACTTGACCGTTAACGGAAAGAAACAAAACAAAAAAGCAACACCAAAACATGACATGTATTGAGTCCATTTCTGATATTTCCAGGGTCCATAATGGCAGTTTCAATCAGAAAGTGGACATATTTGTACTCTGTGGACTGAATTTGATTTCCATGAGTAGTGTTGCGACCATTGAATAGATTGATAGATTGTCTATTGTAGCTGTGCATTATATAACTCCCAGCTCATTGTGGACTGCAGTCATTGTCCACACTGATGCATTGTGCTACAGTAGCTCTGTGCAGATTGAAGCTTTGAGTCGCAGTAATGAGTGAAGACAGTTGTGCTGATTAAAACTGAAGCATATTTTCCCATCAGACAGCAAAACAGAAAGTCTGTGTGTGTGTGTGTGTGTGTGTGTGTGTGAACTGTCTCTGTCTCTGTGCCGTCCTGTCTCCCTGCTTCAGTTAATAGGTCAAACAGGGGCTGAAAAGAAGTCATTTCCGCTTGACTGCATCCAAAATCTCTAATTACAGAGTCAACACACACACACACACACACACACACACACACACACACACACACACACACACACACACACACACACACACACACACACACACACACACACACACACACACCAGCTCTCAAGCCCTTATCTCTAACCTCCCTCACTTGGAATAATTTGCTAAGAATACCAACCCCACACTGGAAAGCAGAATGTGTCTATCACCAGCACACTTGGCTTTAGATAAAAAAAAAAGTGACCATGCAACATAAATACTGTCAGCCTTTTATAATAAGGTGAGTGTGTTTTGCTTCGTCGACTCTTAGTCCATGGTCAGAAAACACTGTCTGCTAAATGCATGCTCTGCAGAAGATGACAGGTGATTGGTTGTAGCCCTAGCTCTGCGCTGACTGCTCTAAAAATCTGAAAAATGCTTTTAATTCTGAAAAGACAAGGACGTAGAAATGATTCCACCAATGAGAGCAGGATGCAAAACATATTAAAAATGGCCAAAAAGTTATTAAAATAAAACTCATTACTGCGTTAAATCAAGTCTTTATAAGCTATTCATTTTTGGGGATGATTAATATGGTCTATTCCATGAAAAACGCAATTAAACAACACATTGAGTTGGTGAAGCACTCAAATGTAATTAAAGTCAGATCCACTCGTGCTTCACATGATTATTAGGTTATTAGGCTCCAACCCAAATCTTTTAATTACAGATTCACAGTCTTAGTTCTGTTTGTGCTGTTCTTCCTGACCTTTGCAGCTTTAACTAAATTGCTTTGATCCTGGATTATGTGTTGAGGTATAAAGTGTATCTTCTTCATGTTTATCTGATGTTATAGTTGACTTTGAATCACGCTCCGCTGTCAGTACTCTTGTGCATGTTTGTGATTGGTCAAATGCTGCTAACCCCGCCTGTAGGAGCCGTGAAACATGTAGGCTATAGTATTATGTTTTGTTTTAATAGAAGATATTTGTTTAAGCACTATTGATTGGTTAGCTTGGGTCACATGGATATGGGCGGCACTCATTATAATCCTGTTCGCCTGTGTGAGGTGTGTGTGGAAGAGAGGGTGGGTCGTTGTACCTTTTGTTGACCGCAAGTTGAATTATTGTTTTGATTAATAACAATGTACATGTCCAAGGAGAATAAGTTGATCATCCCAGTTTTCATTAAACCACATTATCTTGCAACAGAGTTTTTGATCTCAGCAAGTACTTTTTTGTAGCGTGTCACACAATATGAAACAGGCCCGGCCTCAGCCTCTCAGCGACTTTGTTTGTTTCCTGCTGTCCCTTTCATGTGAATGCGCCCGTAGCCGGACTTGGTTGACTTACCGAGGTTTGTTTGTTAGGGTTAGTTAAACCAGATAACTCGACACAAAAGGATTCTGAATAGTGGCTCAAGCGTATCAGACACATTTTTCTCCCACGTCTCACGCAGTCTAGTCTGCATTTATTCACACTGCAAGTCTATTTTCCCACAATACACGCGTTAATGCGAGGTTAATACCCATAGAAAGGCTGAGCAGATAAGAAGGTTAGCCTTGTTTAACACTGAATGGGGCGACTCATTATTCTTACATTGAGCGGCCTCAATGAGAACAGGGCTTCCAGTGGAGATAGCTTTGTAAATGTATGTTTCATTTACAGAATGAAATGACAGAGTAAAAGGATATTAAATGGCCTTTGGTTATATGCCAATGTAATCTCAGTCATGGGGGAGGACTCCATGCACTGAACACTGCCGTTGTTCCTTTCTCTGACACACTCATTCCACCGGAAATAACCTCTCCTACCATCATGACCCTGAAGAGATATTGCCTTTGTCTACTTTCATGTTCATAAAAACACGCCATGTGGTTTCAGGACTACTTTTTTGTCTTCCTGTTGTGTCTAATGGAAGCTGGACCTCCAGGCGCTGACAGATAATCAGAGCAGAGAGGAAAGTCACTCGGTTTTCACAGTTTTCCGACCGCATTATTAGACACCTTATTGACGCATTCTTCTATAGTTGATGACATTACTGGCACTTTGTTTTAAGTACTTTTGGCAAACCATTTAGCGCATTATTTTAATCACATTATTTATGAAGTTTGAAGTTTGCTTGATCAGAATAATGGTATTTGGATTTTGGACAATACGTTTTCTCTGGAAAATCAACCAGAACGTGATAAATCATATTGAACATCTAGTTCATTCTTTCTCTTTACAGTATATATGTAACAACTGACTTATAATAACTTATAATGACCACTTGCCTAACTCTATCTCTTGCCTCCTGTTGGTCATATAACTCATGGAGCACTCTGCTGTAGCTGGCAGCACAGTGTTCACAGAAACTTTTTTCTCTTGTCATCTAGTTGTTACAACAAGGCGAAGGCTTCTGACCCAGCCACAGCAAACCGTCAGCGACTGATTTGTGAAACTAGCTCTGTCACACGCTCCCACACCATGCCACCAAATGAAAAGGAGCTACAGAACCACACAATAATGATGCTAATACTGTCCCAGACAGCAATACCCACAGAACTGGAGTCTGCTCTGAGTCTCTGGTCTGCTCCTCTGTTCCCTGGTCCCAGGGGGGGGGGGGGATGTGTGGTGTTGTTTCACATTCATACATGTCGGAGTGCATTTGTGAACCTAAGAACCCAATATGCAAGATATTGTTTGTATTAATCATGATTGAACCATACATGCACTGCAGCAAGCCAGCTAACTACTAGCAACAAGGGACACTTCTTTAAGTCCCTCCCCCAAGACAAATACTTATGCGTATTTAACGAATCGAGCTTCACAGTGTTGGCAGTTGATCATTCCTAAATGCACCTTTTGTGGCTTTCTTTTCAATGCTAATTCGATGTGAAGGGGCCAAAGCACAGCATACTTGACTTGACAGTCCATGATATTGCTGACGCAGGTTTGAAATCCGGCCCCCAGCCCCTTAACACGCCCCTCTATCTCCCCCATCCAAATGAAGGCTAAATTGGTCTCAAAAAAGGTTGTTATTCCCACTGTGAGGGGAAGTAGCTTTAGCCAAACTGCCAGGCATAGAGACAAGGAGAATAACGGCAGAACAGTAACGTAGATTATTTCACAGCCACATGTTATACTCACTATCAGAAGGAAAGTACAGGGTCAGAGAAATATCACTTGTTTTCTGGGCTCTGACTTGTGAGTTGGATTGTCGTGACAAACATACAGCTGCTTTCTATCACACACAGACAGGAACAAAGAGTGTAATGATATGGTAAGGGACCCCTTACAGAGTGCATTTACCGTGAATCTATTACAGTGATTTGCTCGGTGACTCTCACTGTCACCAGAGTGTTTTATATAATGCCGTCACAGTACTCTAGCTGTACTTATACACACTATAGGAGCCCAGCTGACAGACCCTCACCCTCCTCTGTCCCTGTCTCTGCTGCACTTTAAACTCTGTTTGTATAATTGTCATGGCACAATAGCTGTATCAAATGTTCATCCCGCTGCTGGCAGCTCTCAGGTCCCATATCGTCTGCCAGTGCAGATAATATAAATGTTAAAGTGTCCTATTGGTTCCAAAAAAGTAAAAAAACAAAAACTGTTTTTTATCATGAAGCTACAGACTCGGAGAGAAGAAAGAAAGAAAAACTTATTTCATAAATGCATAATATTTATTGCAAAAAACGTATTCTCTGCACCCTATCATCGTATCTAATGTTGTTAATGGAGACATGTATAGCTGGCCCTCTGTTGGGCCTTATTATGGGATGCATCCTGAGCACAGTCAATAACCTCTCACCTTAAACTCTGACTGGAAACAACATGAATGACCTCTGACCTTCACCCTGACCTTCTTTGTTCCAGTCTGTGAATCAAAAATGTCTTAATAATGCAATTTAAAGCCAAACTCAGAAGTGAATCCTCCACCTCATTCTGTCTCATCACATTTTTCATCTTCATATCGTAATCAGCGACATCTTTTACAGAATACCAAACGTAGAAGAGGCTCTGGTCGACCAAGGTCTTTATTGTGAATGAGATGAATATATTCATCCCCCCCGCTGCTGCTTGGGTTGATCCTGGGAAAGTTTGGAATGGTTCCCTCCTGGGATGCTGCTGCTCCGCCCGCTCCCTGGACGGGTTATTAGGGGAGCGGCTCTAATTGTCATCGCCCCCCCCCCCCCCCCCCCCCCCCCCCCCCCCCCCCTCCATCACGCAGCGGCAGCTCCGCCTGCACTGTGACTTAGACAGAGAAAGTGTGTTAGTCTGACTTCACATGAAGTATATTTGCTTTTAGAAGTTGTCTGCACGTACAGATTATCCTGTTCAACGGAATATAAATAGTATATGTTGTTAAACTGACCATTTTATACCGTACATGCCAGCGAGACATGGACATGTTGACCGCAGCAGGTGGGGATTAAACCCCTGACCCTCTGATTGGTCGACGCCGTTATTGGACTAATAATAACACAGAGCAGGAATTTCATTTGACTTTGGAGGATGTTGAGCACAGTGAAACACAGATTATGACCGTTTATTACACATTATTTAAACACTAACAGGAACAACAGAAGAAGACAGACAGGAATAAACAAACAGTTTGAGCTCTGCAGTGTTTAAGGACTTGTTAGCGGATATATAATATGTCTCATATCACCCTGCCGGGGGTTATTTTTTCTTTAGTGACCGTCTCATTGCACATTATCCCCTGAATTTAGAACTTGAGGGTTAACGCTCAACAGTAAAAGGAACAGTTATTCATCTTTATCTGGAGCCCTCCATGATGAGTTTCACACAATGTGAAAGTTAGGCTGTATTGATTTCTCACTCATTTGAATAGTTTTCTGTACAGATCACCTTAGGTTGAGTGAGCGGATCCTGCAGGCTGCTGAGCCAAAGCTGGAGATAGTTAATGATGTCTGTTGGCAAGCCTCAAGATAAAAGAGTTTCATGGAGAGAGAAAATGTCAAACACATCTTCTGCTGGCCTTTTCATCTCATGTCTAAACTCAGTATCATGTCTGGAACTTTGGTGTGCAGCGAGACAAAGCTTTCTAGTAATGAACCCTACGGCAGGGAACAACATGCAGGAGCAACTGTTAGTAATTGGCTGATCTTAAGCTTTGATCCGCTTTCATGATCACTGTGCTTATGGCTCATGTCTTGATCAGAATGATATGCATGTGGTGTGGGAAGATGGTGGTGGAAAGCATGGTGTAAGAGAATATACAGTGCATTGAACCCTTACCCGGCCAACACAAGGAGTTCAATGACAACAAAAAGCAGGCTGAAACAGAAAGAAATCCCCTACATGATAGCAAATATCATGGAAGTGTAGGTGTTTTTATTAAGGTATTGAGCTATATACATTGAAACACAGCTTTATACCTTGAACATGTCACAGCACGGTTATTTCTTAATTGCAACAACATGAGCTGTGTCTTGGATAATGGACAAACATCTTATTTAGGGTCAGGTTGTGTCCACTAAGCAACACAACATGTAGAATGTTATTGTTGCTATATCTAAAGACAAGCAGAAGTGAAAGTGTTTAAAGCAAACCTGATGGTGCACATGGGATGTCTGAAAGGATATATAACATAATGTATGTGTTGTTCAGCAGTCCCCTGTCGGATTGGAATGAGCTGTGATTTTGTTCGAGGAGCAGATAATGATTTCACCCCGGGGTGGGGTTCAACACTTAATGGTGAACCTTTTAATGTTGATTTTTCCTCTCGGCGTGTTTTTTTACAGGATGAGGGCTTTGCTGCTGCTGCTGCTGCTGTTTCTCACTGTCATCTCTGTCAGCGCTGCTGGGGGAAAAAACAAAAAAGGTACGATTCTGAAATCTAAAAATTGCCTTTTTTAAAATCTAGTATCCCAAACTTGTTATGAATTCATATTTTTACCATTTACATGTGAATGAGGACCGTGTGGATAGCAGCTGACAGTGATATCAATAATAAAGTAAAGAACATTTTGGAAAATACTATGTGTATTTGCCTTGTCTTTGACTGTGTGTTAAGTACAGAATTATTTTCACAATATGGTTAGCCTAGCATAGTCAATAGCTTGGCATAAAAGCTGGAATCAGGGTAGGGTAAAAGAGATAGCCTGGCTGTTGTTCATCAAGAGAACATGCAATGAACAGTTGTTTAATGGCTGAAGTAAAAGAAAAACAAATGAGTTGCTTTTGATTCTCCTTTGCATATGGCATAACAAAAATGAACTAACATAAGTAAATCGTTTTTAACACTGAAGAGTCACAGTTACAACGATATGTCATAGACATTTATGTATTGTTTTGCATAAATATCTTCTGAAATGTTTTGTATTGTCATGTTTTTTTCAGCATATAAGCTAACTAACTAGCGTAGAGAGTGATATGCTGAAGATTTTAGCACTTTAAAAGTACAAACACCCAGTCTTACCTGTTCCCATTTACATTTCCATAAGTCTCAGTGCACATTATGTTTGTAGACAGACATAGAACCCTTACACTGTGATGCACTCAGCTGCTACATGGCCACACATCTCATTAACCAGGATGTTTTCCAAGCTGCTAATAGCATGTTTTCTATCGGCTAAAGAGAGAACACCCTATAGAAATCAACACAAACAAATGTCTAATAATATACAACCTCTGCTACACATTTAGGTAATAACTGGTTATGCATTTTATTCCATCCTCAGAGAAAAACAAACCCTCGCAGTCCGGGTCAGAATGCACTGACTGGCGCTATGGCAACTGTGTCCCTAGCAACGGGGACTGTGGAGCAGGGTTTAGGGACGGGTCATGTGACCAGCAGAACAAGAAGATGAAATGTAGGGTACCGTGCAACTGGAAAAAAGAGTTTGGAGGTAAACACACACACACACACACACACACACACACACACACACACACACACACACACACACACACACACACACACACACACACACACACACACACACACACACACACACACACACACACACACACACACAAGTTTAAATGGTGATTATTTCTGGGAAAATTAATCTGCAACTAGAATTAGCTAGATAAATTAACTATTTTACGTAGGTAGTCTGTTCTATACACAACTGAACATCAGCAGGAGAGGACTCTTTAAAGTAGAGACACTACATACTGATAAACACCTGAACATAAGCAGGAGAGGACTCTTTAAAGTAGAGACACTACATACTGATATACACCGAACATCAGCAGGAGAGGACTCTTTAAAGTAGAGACACTACATACTGATATACACCTGAACATCAGCAGGAGAGGACTCTTTAAAGTAGAGACACTACATACTGATATACACCTGAAAATCCGCAGGAGACGACTCTTTAAAGTAGAGACACTACATACTGATATACACCTGAACATCAGCAGGAGAGGACTCTTTAAAGTAGAGACACTACATACTGATATACACCTGAACATCAGCAGGAGAGGACTCTTTAAAGTAGAGACACTAGATACTCAAATGAACCTGATCATCAGCAGAATATGGCCCCTTTAAGACAAACCACTTCATTACCTGAATGATCCCCAGCATGTTAGTCCAGAAACAGTACCTGCAAGCACCTGTAACATATGATGCAACACATTGCAGCAGTACCCGTTCATAAACACATACCTCTGTCTGGCTATAACCATACAGTTTGTGTTGACACTGTGTCTGGGATGATTCAACTCTCAAGATTCAGCCTCAAATGTTCATGACATACTTTGTGTCTCGGATAGCTCAGAGGATGACCATGGGTGTTGCATTGCTATGGAGGTTGATTTTCTCCTTTAATTGGAGGAGACCTGCACTGCTAATGTCTTATTTTTCCCAAAACAATTTGTACTGTACAGGGTTTTTTCAGATGGAACAAACTGGATCAGTGGTTGCCTAAAGCAAAGTGGCTTGTGCTCAAGTCAAGATTAACTTAAAGTACATTTTCACATGAAAGCGCCTCAACACAATTTACAAGACACAACGAAAAGTACTACAAGGAAGTGAAAATGAAAACTTAGTACTATAGGTGGTGGTAGGTTTTATGTTTTAAACATTTTGAGTAAGGAATTCAGAGTTCACTTTTTGGTGTAAGTTGGACACAAGCATTTCAATGTGGACACCAGTGTGACCATATGGCATAATGTTGCCTCAGATATCCAGGATGGTCAGCATTGAGTATGAAACTATATAATCCCTGCATCTACATTCTATGCACGGACAATGCATATTTTTTTGCCGATGCTACACAGCAGCGTTTTGACAGGGGTCACATGTGGGTGTTGCAGGGGTGGAGCATTGATTGGCCTGGTTGAGGTCAGTCAACTTCTGACCCGCTCCTTCAGAAGCTTTCTCTCCAGACACATACAGGTCCAGGTCACACATGCTTGCTGCTGTACGACGCAGAAGACTAGATTTAGTCAGACCGTTGGGTAAAGGATAAAGGCACATGTAGCAGTGATTTTTGGTTCTCTGAATAAAATGTCCATGGCCCTCAGGCAAAATAAATCCTGCATGGGAGGGACCGGAGGCAATTTTTGGGAGAAGTTTCATAGAAGTAAAACTAATCATCAAATCACCTTATCCAGAGACTGGTCAAACAATGGAGATTCTGAACCCCACTATACTATACTATCCTATAATATACTATGCTATAATATACTTTACAATATTATACTATACCAAAGCATACATTACCATAAGATACCATACGCTATACTTTACTGTACTGTACTATACTTTAGAAAGTTTGTTAAATATTTGTTTTGTTGTTATTCATGTAGAGTTGACCTATCTAAAGCTATCTGTTCTCATCAGATCAATATGATGTTAAATGAATCTTAAGGGACATTTAGACTGTGTCCATTTGCAGCATTAGAATTTAAGGTCAAATTGTGTTGCCTCCTTCTTATGATAATAAAACTAAGGACTTGTTAGTGGAAAACTAAACTTAAAGGTGGGGTATGTAATTCATTTCAGAAACACTTGTTGTTATATTCCATGGAATGCTCTTAACATCCCGATAGCAATGAATACATCAAATGCGTTGACAATAAATACATTAAAAAAATTCATCTGTGGAAACCGTGGCGCTGTAAAAAGCACGACCAATCACCTGAGCCAGCCGGCCCGGCTAAAGTAACTGGATGGCCTACCTGCCTGTCAGCCTTCCATTTTATCTCGTGCCCTCATTGGTCATGTGCGCGTTCGTGCGCGTTCGTGTGTGTTGGAGGAGGGGCTCTGTGAGAAAGTGGCAGATTTTTTCCGGCTGTGTATTTTCAAATTCTAGCGCACTCGAGTTGGTTTCTCCAAAATTACCTACCCCACCTTTAACAATTATATATGCCTTTTATGATATTCTGTGCAGGTTACACTTTGTAAATATGGAGGGATGTGTAAAAAAATAGAGCATAAACAAAGCTACCATTGCTGCAATGCTATCATGCCTTCATGCATTTTTCAACAAAACAGAATTATACCTTGAAGGAAAATCAGTGTAAGACATGGTCAATCCAAATTGGCATGATCAACAGCAAAATAAAACATATTTTCTGTGAATTCTGGAGGTTAATAAATAATAATGAATCATGAATCAGTGCTGACCCATGTAGTGCTATACAGGTCAGGTTGTACTTTGAGATCAGCTGTTGCATATATGCGCAACGGTGAGGTCTGTTTAATGAGCAATACGAATGAAATGTATATTCTAAATATGTGAAATGTCTGTTTGTACTGCCTTAATTTCTGTGTTCACAAATCTTCTCTCCCTTCTAGCTGACTGTAAGTATCGGTTCGTCAGCTGGGGAGAGTGTAATCCAAGCTCTGGCTCGCGGACCAGAACGGGGACATTGAAGAAGGCTCTGTATGATTCACAGTGTGAACAGACTATCTCTGTCTCTAAACCCTGCTCTGGAAAAACCAAGACGAAAACCAAAGGTAAGACTGGCACTCACCGTCATAATGAAAAACATTGTATTTGGGTGATTGAAGGTCGTTGCATTAGTAACATATTTGTAAAGTGATTCTGCAGGTACAGTAAACGTTTGACCTGGTCGTCATCTTAATTTGGCGTGTCATCTTGCAAAATTTGTTCATTAACAGGAAACAGTAAAGAATTGCTGAGGCTAATAATAATGACTTTTGTTTAGTTGATTTGATGGCATAAATCATATCATACTGACAGTGATGAATGCTTAAAATATCATTGTCAGCGTAGATGAAAAGTCTTTAGGAAAAGTAGGTTTTATAAGCCATGTACAGTCCTCAAAATGTGTTTTCTAATAACTTTGATGAAACCTAGCAGCACTTGTACACAATAAATACTTTTCCAATGATAGACAGCTGTTTGAATGAATATGCTCAATGTTCAATAACTGACCAGCATTTGGTGAAATAATGATATCATTTTTTTTCTTTTCAGGAAAGAAGAGAAAAGCCAAGGGAAACTAGTCTGTGGCCCCAACACTTCTACACTTATAGCCTGAGTATTATACACCAGTTTGAATGCACACTTCATCTGACATTACGTGTTCTTCTGGACTTTTTACAAATTGTAAATGTGCATTCATCTCTAGATTAGGACTAATAAAGTGATCATGACCAGTGATGGCCAGTATTCAAACTGAATTTTTCAGACTGCATTTTTAAGACCACCAAGCTAGAAATTCCTTGAGATATTTCAGAAGATGTATTCTGTTAAGGTATTCTCTTTCTCAAGCCAACACATTCTTATTTTAATCTCTCACCATAGTGACTTGTAGATGAAAGGGAATGTAGAATATAAGCGTTATACATTTGCCTTGGGACCACACAAGCCCCAAGTTATTTTATAATAATAATACAATACACAGACAGCAAGTGAAAGATAAAGAAAGGTCTGACTAACTGAACAAATGTTGACACTGACACCGCTTTCCATGGTTTGAATAAAGTGAAGTTGAGAATAAACTCAAGACTATGGTTTTTATCACTTTATATTTATATCACGTTATGTCATTTAACTTAATGTATGCCTCCATGAGTCCTTAGGATGATGATGTACATAATAACAAATAACAACCATAAACAATCTTACTTAATGTTAGTGCATTATAAGCATCTATTAAGTGTCTTATATTAAAAGTTAGGTTTTATCAACTTGTTATTTTAGGCATGACACTCAGAGCCGGCCCGACCCATTAAGCGACATAAGCGGCCGCTTAGGGCCCCGCAGCCACTAAGGGGCCCCCTAGCAAAAAAAAAAAAAAATTTTTTAATTTTTAATTTAAAAAATAAATAAATCTCAGTTAACCGTCGCCGTGATAAGTATGTTTAATTAATTGTGTTAATATGCCTAGATTGCCTACTCTCAAAGTAATGTATTATATTATTGAGTCAATAATATAATACATTAACCGTGCTTTACCTGAACCTCATCATGACACAAGAGAGGACGGCAGGATTGTAATTTCCCATGTTCAGTGAATGCAACAGAGGCAAGACACCAGACCAGCCAGAGAGTTGAATGGAAATAAACATCTGTCTTATTGGCTGACAGGTACCTATCATGTGAGCTGTGACAATGTTTAAAATAAACTGTCAGTCAGACTCAGAGTTTTTGAAGATGGACATAAGAAAATATTTTCTTAAAAAATACGACAATTTTAAAGTGGTGGCTCACACAACAATCCCAGAGCAATCACTTGAGCCAGGTAAACAAGGTATGTAAATGTCAGTAAACTTCCAAGTAATGCGAACATGTAAGCAAAGCATAAATTACAGCTACGTTGACGTTACTTTGAATCGCGGGGGTAAGCTAAACCGTTAGCAAGCAGCTATAGCTAGCCAGATATATTAAATAAACACTTTGTCATATAATCTAAATGTAATGTTTTTTAGCGTTATCTGGTGATTTCAAAGAAAGCTCTCTGGGAAATGTTGACTTACTGTTCGACATGAAGCTAGGAGCTACCTTACAGTACACATTTGATCCGGAGTCCTGTCAGTTAAAGTGTTTCACAGTTAGCTTAGCTAAGCATCAACCTAGCACTGAAATATATGGATGTTATGTGACAGTATTTCTGAGAAAAAGTCAGCTGAAATGGTGGCATAGTTGCCACTGCTTTACATGTCAACAGCATGTTTGAATGTATTTGCAGCAGTAAATGTGGCTGTTTGGCCACTGACGTTGCCATAACAACACTGGAATTTAAATGTGCAACCTCTTTTTGTGACAGATTTTTGCAAGAAATTATAATTCTTCTGAATGATATTCCTATTGACAGCTAGTTTCTATGTGAACATTATATGATGGACAGCCAGAGAGAATAAATGAAAAAGAGTTATGAAATACTATATGACAAGTGATAGTGATTTGTAAGATATCCATAAAGAAAAATCTGTTTACAGTTCTGTTTCATATGGGTGTTGAGATATGTATCCATAGATCTCTTAATGTTTCTCTCAAAGTGCACCAGATTGATGCTTTTAAATTCAATATTTAAAAAAAATCTTCCCGGGGGAGCATGCCCCCCGACCCCCCTAGAGGAGGTGAGGACCCCCTTAGACGATGTTAGGTCCACGGTGTTTACATGCTTATTTATACAATATGTGAGCTTATGCTAACATCATAAGACAAAAGTTGGTTCCGTGTTGTGTGTAGTGAGAACGCGCTAGAGTGAGGGGGCCCCCAAGCCAAAGCTTGCTTAGGGCCCCCAAAAGTCTAGGGCCGGCCCTGATGACACTGCACAATCAGAATTCAATCATTCCACATTATAAAGCATTTAATAATGGCTTTTTCCCATAGTGTATTATAGTTTTTATGGTTGTTTACATACAGTAGTCATTTTAGATTGCCGTATAATGCATTACTGTCATGAACAATGTGTACCATAATCTAATACTCTCACCACCGTGTGACCCTTGCTGAATCAATGATATTACACTGTGAAATGTGTGGAGATGGGATGGATCTTTTCTCACTGTGTGGAGCATTTGATTCTGCTAGACTCAAAGTTTATAACGCCCCCTGCGGACACATTAGTGACTTTAATGTCATGCTATGTTAACAAGCCCTAAAAACCTGCATTTGGAAATAAAATGACGTGCAATAAAGTTTAAGAGGTGATTGTTATTCTTATTAAGTGCAGTAGCTTTATAAGTCCATTTCCCCACAGTAGAAGTACAAATGTGTCCCAAACAACTGTGAAGTGTGTTCAGCCATATAGCTCAGAGTGGAAGATGTGTGGTCTGTAGAGCTGAGGTTGTGTGTTAAATTCCTGTCTTGGGTAGACCATAAAGACAATTACTGAAAGGTTATTATATTTAGACGTTTCTTTGAGATATCATATAGATCATGGACTTATGAGGGAGCTCAGTAGAGCTGATGTTGAGTATTCGGTTTCAAAGTCCAACACCCATAATAAATGAGTCAAACATGCAGAAGTTGTGACACAAACTCTACTCAGATCTCATGGTATAGGGCAGGGGTATTCAACTAAAATCCAATGAGGTCCAGTTAGAGAAAATCTCCCCATGCAAAGGTCCGGAACATCAAAATGTCTAAGTTGCTTTATGAATTAGTGTGATATGTATTGAAGTAGCCTGTAGCTTTATCAACGTCTGCATGTAATCAACAACTGACTGCCAATCAAATAAAGAAAGTACAATTCAAAAACAACAATATTTATTGTCAATTAACATTCAACTATACAGTAAATACTGTGGATATGTGTAATGTTCCTCTCGGGCTGCATTTAAAAATAAAATAGAGAAAAAAAATAAAAAAAATGTAAGTTTAAAAGTTTCTCTTTCTTTCCCTCTTATATTGCAGTCCCTCACTCACTTTGTTTTATTCAGTGCGAGAATTGAGCAGGAGTTTATCGTGCGAGGAGTTCAAATCTGGGCTGAAATGGTGTCAGGACCATTCTCATACGCACATGCAGGTGCTCATTGGTGAGCCTCGGTCAGCCTGCCCTGGAACCATATTTAGTTTTAATTTTGATCCTGGTCGGCTGATCATATTGGGCAGCCTCTGAGACTGACAGAGGGAACGTTTGGTCAAACAATGTGTTTTATGTCATAGTGGCGTTTTGGCACTTTTAATGAGCACCACGGTCTCTGAATGAGACACACAGGTTCTGTGCTCCCAGTGGGCAGGATGAACATGAATGAATTATTTGTCTCTCACTGTCTGCCGCTAACACGCCTGTTCACTCTCCTCTCCGCTTCTCTCCCTGTATCGCTAATTATTCTCTTCACTCACTTTCCTCTCCGCTTCTCTCTGCCGCTCTCTCGTCTCTTCTTCTGTGTTTCTCTCCCTGAATCGCTCACTTGTCTCTTTTGCCCCCTGTCGGCGGCGGTTAAAATAGAATCGCCGCATCAAAATTGAAATCCCCTATTAATGTATTGATTATAGGTCCGGGTCCGTATAGGTCGGCGTCTGGGTCCGGATCCGGACCACGGCCCGCCTGTTGCCGACCCCTGGCATAGAGTGATACAAGACTATTCTGAAGAACTGTTTACCAAACGAAACAGAAATGTCCCAGGTCAAGTGGCTCACAGGGATAAAACACTGCCTTGAAGACTGGAGGTTGAGTGTTCAATGCTTATCACTTGCAATGAGGTAAGGTCCAGCAGCCAGAAATAATGAATTCATATAAGCAGAGAGAACAGTTCTACATTAACATCTGGTAGTGGTGCTATACTATGACTTTCTTCTGATTTGTTTCACAACCCACCAAGAGAAACTCTCTACCAGAAAACTGACAGACCGCTCAGGTCATTTAGCTCAGAGTGATATGAGACGTATCACAGGACCAGAGGTTGTGAGTTTGATTCTTAGAAGGAGCAGTGATTTGAAACCTTGAGGTTAAAGAAGAGCAGTTTACATGTGTCCATGGTAGCTATTCTAGGCACAGCTTTAGGATAAACTTGAGGTTTTTTTAAGTTCAATACCCAAAATCTAGATATAAGTTTACCAAACGAAGTAGATGACACTCAGGTCAAATGGCTCACAGGGATCAAACACTGTCTTGAAGACTGGAGCTTGTGTGTTCAATCCTCTTTATTGGCACTGGTTTTTCAGGTGAAATATTTTAAATGATACTCAAATAAGCAAAGAAATGTTCTCAATGTGTTCGTGCCTCAATTGTATGACATACTATACTATTACTGCTTTTCAGATAGACTATGACCTTTTGAGATATTCTTTGTATCAGAAAGTCTACCAAACACCACAACAGAGTCTCAGATCAAATGGCTCAGTGAGATACACTATTGTTCAGAAGAACTGAGGTTTAAGGGTCGAACCCCAGGAGGTGCAGATATTTATTTGGAATGTAACACCCAAAGTGTAGAATTAGTTTACCAAACGAAAACATTCTAGCCCAGGTCAAATGGCTCACTGGGATAAAACACTGCCTTGAAGGCTGAAGGTTCAATCCTCTTTATTTGCCCTGGTTTTCAGGTAAAACATCCAAAATGGTGTGAAAAAAGCGTAGAGAAGAGTTGATAGAACGCTGCTCAGGTGAGCTGAGGTTTTGAGTTCGATCCCCATGAGGTGTGTAGCAAATGTATTAGCTGTAATTAAATGAGTGATATTCAGAAGAACTAGGAACGACTATGGAGCTCAATGTGTGTGAAAAATACAAACTGAAACCAGGTATGCGTTACAAAATAGTTGTATTCAAGATATCAACAAGTTCATTCAAATTCACATGATTATTTTCAGGTGCCCAGTAAAGGCAAAAGACAACAAAAGAAAAGCTTCCGGGGTAAAGTTCATTAATTTTCCGTTTAATCCTACTTCACCATGTGGCAGGGAGGATAGGTTTAGAATCTTAGCTAGCCATCAAGGTCCATGAAAGGGCATCAGGTGCGGCAAGCACCTGGCAAAAAAAGAAATATCCAAACAAAAAACCTGACCTGTAAAAGGTCACAAGGAATAATTTGTATCTTCCCCTTTAAGCATTTAAATAAAAATAAATCTCTTAAATAAAATAAATACATTTCTGGTTGAATAAATCTCTTAAAATAAATAAATCTTTGGTTGTACAACATTTCTATATCCATTTCTATACAAAACATTAATCAGCAAAACAATACTTTAGGGCTGATAGCCAAAAGCCCACAAGGTTACACTTAAAGTAATTGGGATCAGTGAAGACCCATGCTGCGCATAAGATATTTCTACTAGCAATACTATTAGCATGCTAACCGCTAACATTAAACATTTTACATACATTCTACCAATACAAGACTCACCGCTGATTGCAGCAATTGTTAACAAAACGTTAATCTGTTTAGGAATCGTGGAGGAATCCCTGTGTGTAGCATGTAGCATCAACGTAGCACTAGCATCACAAGCGACCAGCAAAGGAAACGGAAGCGACCTGGCTGCCATTTATACTGAGCTACGGGAGTCTGCTAGGATTGAAGTTTTTTAACCTGGGTTAAAGGTGCATAGATTTTTGGAAGTTTAATACCCAAAGTGCAAAATTAGATTACCAAACGAAAAAGAATTGGCCCAGATCCCAGGTTGGCTCACTGGGATAAAACGCTGCCTTGAAGACTGGAGATTTTTGGTTCTATCCTCTTTATTTGGAGGATTAGTTTTATTGGATGCACTGCACAATAAATTGTTCTATTTCCTTTTTTACATTTTCATTCTGACATAATCTACCAAAAAACCTAAAACATAAATTCACAAATGAATTAGCTCTGTGGCATACGACACTGTTCGGGTGAGCAGGAGTCTTGGGTTTCGATCCTCATGAGGTCCATGCATTTTCCATGTCTAACTACCCAAAGTAGACAATAAATTGACCAAAGGAGACGTAACTGTCACAAGTCAAATGGCTCAGAGGGATAGGGATAATAAGGCTCATCTCATGAATATTTCACCTCCTCCTTTCCCTCACTCGCGTCCCTTCCTTGCGTCTTAGCTCAGCCTCCGTAAGATGAGAGTGAGAGACACGAGGAGGAGACGCGAGGACAGAGGAGTCCTCAGGTATTAATTGGGACGTCCTCGTTCACTCAAACTTCACTCTTAAACGACGTCTGTTAATGATGACGTGCACAGCTGTATCCCCTCTCATCGGGCTTAACTGAATAACCCCTTAGAACAAGTAAATAAGTAATAATAATAAATATAATATATATAGTAATAAGTAAATAAGCCCATTTGTTGTTAAATATTTATTTAAATGAAGGAATCTTTCTCTTGTTAGTCAAGGAATTCAATGTATGATGGTTGGTCCTGCTTATATGTTCCGTTTTGGTGTAAAATGTGGCCTACATTTAAATAAAAATCTAATTATAATATGTGAAAGCCTTTACTCTGAAAATGTCCTGGAGATCCCCACATTCAACACGAACCCACATTCAGGACTGTGAATTTTAAATAATTTAACTCCTGAATATCTTAACAAAAAAAATAATACAAATAATTGTTATTTATCAAGATCTAGCCATTTATGATGGCTAAAATAGCTTTCTTAATAGCTATGTTTTAGTGATGTTCAAGATCATTAAACATGACTTAAATTGTTAGTATAACCTTAAGAAATGAATTGCACATAATCATTCCCACGGAGCTGTCAGATTTATACATTTATGTGACGCTTTTCCACTCATTCTTCCAGTTCTCCGTTTTCCTGTGTTGAAATCGACCAGCGGTGAAGATGGGGGCGGGGCTTTTATACGCGAGTAGTGAAAACACTTCCGCGTAGTCTGCTCTCGTGTATCCTCCCTTTCGTCTCCTCCCTCACCCCTCCTCCCTCACCCCTCTTCAACTCGTCAGTGTCCGTGGCCCTTTCTCACTTCTCTTATTTTTCATTTCCTCGCTCCCCGGTCTCACCGGAAGTTGATTTGTCTGCGCCATCTTGGGTAGCGTCCCAATGGCCTTATTTTTGCAGGAGGAGCGAGGAGCGATAATGGAGGAGCTATAATCGAGGAACCACCAGACCATCCTTCGATGAAATCCTCAGACACTCGTCACGGTTCGGCACATGCAGTCACACGGCGAATACGCCTTTTTTTTACGAGTGGGAAAAAAGTCTGTCACTCAAGGCAGTATTACACTATATATAGTCCAGGGGGCGATATTGCGTCTAAAAGCCAGCCGCCCGTAAATAACAAATGAAGAACAAGAACAAAACACAACAAAACTAACATAATATATGAAGAAGAAAAGTTAGTAGCTATGGCGAGTTCACACAACACACAGGAGCTTGAAGACCCACCTGCTTCTTTTAAATCAGGTGTGTGGGAACATTTTGGGTTCCCTGTGGAATACAACAATGATGGGGTGCGAGTTGTGGATTGGACGAGGACGGTGTGTCGGCGTTGTTCGACAGCGGTGCGATATGCTAGTGGTAACCATAGACTGTATATATAAAGGTGGTAAGACGTCAAACATGCTCAATCACATCCGAGTGAGTCTCAGTCCCCAGCGAGAGGGTTTTCTCGACGGAAGGTGACATAGTTACCGCCAACAGATCTGCCCTCACTACTGACAGCGTAGACAAACTCATCTTTTTGAAGAAAAACTTGAAAATAGAGTAAAGCTTGAGTAGCCTACCTTTATTTAGGCATAATGGCCTCAAACACTCACGAGTTAATTACACATGTTAGACATTGCTCCTAAAGGTACAGATTTCAGTTTTTTTTATATTTATCATTGTATTTATTTTATATTTTAACATCAGGAGATGTTACAGTTCTGCATTGGCTTTTATTGATTGTGATTGAAACAGTTTCTTATTATTTATTTTAATATTTTCAAGACATTCTTTTTAGTTGTACAGCTTATTTAACCTTTTTGTTTGACATCAGCCATTATAAATAATATGGCCATCTGAGTGTGTGTGTTACTGTTTGTGGTTTGTTTTTAACTGTGTTATACAGTTAATGATTCCAAATGTTAGAGTTCCTTATTTTCATACCAAAACTTGCACTACTGTTAAAAATAAATAACAGCGTTTTGCGTTTCCTTGTTGTACCGAACCCGTACCGAACCGTGACCCCCAAATCGAGGTATGAACAGAACCGTGACTTCTATGAACCGTTACACCCCTATAAAAATGTATTTATTTTTTTGTTGTGAAAAGTGGATATGAGCAGATTTTGATTGGCCAGGGTAAGGTTAGGCTAAGGGGTTGGGGGGAATCATAGTGGAGTTTAAAATCTGAATATCTGGCGCTACGAGGTGGGCATCCATATAGAACCTAGTCTGGGTGATAGCTTAGACACGGTGTGTGAAATTTGGGCCCTGTGGCAGTCTGCCTTTTTCCTTGAATAACTTTTGATTGGAAACTCCGATCATTTCGGGACCGTTTTTTTTATTTTGAATACACCACCCCGATGTTTACGAAATATTTGTAAATGAAAAACTCTTCATTACCTTTTTCCCACCATTTTGGATGTTTTACCTGAAAACCAGTGGAAATAAAGAGGATTGAACCAAGAATCTCCAGCCTTCAAGGCAGTGTTCTGTATCCCAGTGACATGCAGAGGTTGTGACACAAACTCTACCAGAGACCTATCTCAGATCTCATAGTATGGAGTGATAAGACTCCACTGAAGAACTGAAGTCTTAGGTTTGATCCTCATTAAGTGCAGTGGTTTTTCCGAATACAACACCAGTGGTGGCCGGATTGGGTCTGTTCTCGGCATTAAGGCGCCCGTGTCGAGTTCAGCTCCGCTGCTTAGCATGTACGGTGTTCGAGACTCAGAGCAGCTGAGTTAAGTAGTGCAGAGTATCTGCGGCAGTTAGTAGATGATGCAGGTAATGCACAGTAGGTGAGGGTGGTAGTGCAGAGTAGCTGCGGCAGTTAGTGCATAGTAGATGAGGCACCTGCCTTAGCATAGGAGCATAGCATAGGAGATGCAGGCAGAGCAGGAGAGGCAAGTAGCGTAGGAAAGCAGGCCGAGTAGATCAGTGTAAGAAATAGCAGAAAGATTTTTTTTTGTGTGCTTTTTTTCCAAATGTTAGCTTTCTTTGGTCCTGAAAAGCAGCTCTGCAGTTGCAGGGGGGATTAGAACCCTGGCATCATGGATTCTTCCTGGCTCGCTGTGCACCTCCCATACCAGGTGAGCCACGGGGTCATAAAGAGAGAAAAGTTTTAAGTTCTATTTATTAACAAGTAATTATCACCTTTAAAAAAAATCTATATATACATAATTATTAATGACTTGTAGAAACTATTTATCATTTTCTAAAGGCATTTCTCATTTTAAGGACATTATCTGCTAATTATTGTCAATTTTATTTACTTTTCTATGACTTTTTTAGGTCATCATTTACCGTGGATGTTTGATGATTTTCTGCGATAAGCTCTGACTTTTTAAATGACTTTTTATGAAAAATTCAATAGTTTTTTTACTTCCCTTTGACAAGTCAAATTCCTTTGACCTTTAATTACTTTTTAGAATTTGTTGATATATGCTATATATAGTAGGACTTTCCTAGGACTTTTTGTATGGCACACTATACTATGACTTTTTCTGACACTATATTAAATTACTTAATTTAATAGTAAACTATTATGGCATTTCTAAAGCTTTAACTTTCCTATGAGGTTCTGAAGACATTTAAAGGGGTGCACTTGCTACTTTTAAATGCCATACCTTACTTTTAAATGCCATACCTTACTTTTAAATGCCATACTTTACCTAATCAGAGTAGTCCTTCAAATAAAGGGTCCAAAAACACGTCCTCCACAACTGGTTTTAGTGATTTGAAGATGATAAAACAGGTTTACATTCGTCAATATACCTGGCAGAAAATAGTAGATAATGAATCTTGTGTATTTCAACAAGTATTGGGTGTGTTCTTTAAGTCTGTGGATCTCCTCGGATTTGCTGCTCAGCACAGGTCCCGCCTCCTGCACAATGATGCACTGAATCCACCTCTTCCTGGTGAACAATTGATTTCTTGGTTCCAAATATCAGTAAGATCTCGCGCTCAGGTTTTTACTGTCATACAACTACTACTGCAAGATGCTTCCAACTACAAACTTTTACAACTCAAACCAGGAAAGAAGAAGATCATATTGCTTTACACTATCATCTATACTAGTTGGGATTTATTTTACCTACAAGTAAAGGGGACAGCATCTAAACTGACCCACGTTTTTTCTGTGCAGCTTTTTGTAAAAATGGTTTTAAATATATTGTCCAAATATACAGACATACAGTACACACATACGTGAGTATGTATGAATGTATGTATTTTTTGGGAGGTCGAAAAAACCCATTTTACATAAAAAAATGTATCCAGAAGAACAAGATCATTGTGGATTTGTTTAATAATGCTACAAGCTTTCGAGTCCACATAAAGCTTTGCTAAGGACTGCCTCTGAATTTGAGGGCATGTGTGAAACTCTACCAGTGAAACAACAAGGAAGTTTGACCTCACAGCTTTCATTGATAGCTTCCCGAGTGCTGTGTTTCCAACCATGATGACAGAAATATGCCTGAGTTTCTGACATCCATGCAAGGATACACAAAAACATCACTAAATATTTTCTATTTTAAAGGGAGGCTGCTGGAAAGGACCCTGTACAGAAACCATTCACTAAAGCCGGAACACTTCTCCTTGATTTTTCTTGAAATGCAGAAATGGCCCATAATGTTTAGAGGAAGTCAGTTTCTAGAAGAGTGTCACGGCTTGGCTGTCAGCCATAACAAACGCAGCGATGAGACGATGACGTGAGTATGGGAAAAAAAAGGAGTTTATTCACACTCCCCAAAACAACCGACCACCAAACAGGGTTAACAAGCACTATGCAGGAGGATAGCTGTTCCGGGCTGCTCTTCCTCCTACGTTCCCCGGGCAGAGAGAGAGCCACTGCAGCCTACTTAGATCCTTTATGGAGGCGCTGATCAGATTGGGAGTACCTGGAGAGAGGCTGCACCTGGATACAATCAGGGAGAGAGAAGCACACACACACCCACACACAAAGGCACACCCACACCAGCATAGGCAGTGAAGCAGGGGTCGTCACCCCCCCCCCCCTTAAAGTCGGTTTCCCCAGGGCCACCGGCACCACCAACCAACCCCATCCCAAAGCAAAAGGTCATGGAAAACAAAACCCCACATATGGCACTCCCCCAGGACCCGAATGAAAAAAAACAACAAAAAAAAACACCACCTTCACACAGCAATCCTCTCCTTCAACGCCCAGCCACACCTTTAGCAACACCAGTATCTGAGAAGCACTATTTAAAAAGAATGGGCAGAGCGAGAAAGATTTATCACAGTATGACAGTCAATATATATACATTACGGTCAAACCTAACCATACTTAGTGCCATGGGGCACGTGACAGCGCGTCAGCAATAACATTGTCAGACCCCCTAATGTGCCTAACATCAAGGTTGTAAGCCTGAAGAAACAAAGACCACCTCGTCAGTCTTTGGTTGGGACACTTCATTGAATGCAAAAAGGTCAGGGGATTGTGATCTGTGTAAACCAAAATTGGTCCTCCTGCTCCCACATATACAGTGAAATGCTGCAACGCCCAAATGAGTGCTAACGCTTCCTTCTCAATCACCGAATAATTCCTTTGGTACCTGTTAAGTTTCTTTGAAAAGAAACTGACGGGTCTCTCCACCCCCCCCTTGTCAAGCTGGAGCAGAACCGCACTGACTCCCACCTGGCTTGCATCTACTTGGAGACTAAAAGGACGATCAAAACATGGAGCCGCTAACGCCTGAGAGGAACACAACAGAGACTTAACCCTATCAAACGCTCTCTGACAGTCGACCGACCAAGTATATTTTACCTTAGCCCTAAGAAGTTCAGTCAAAGGAAACACTGTAGTGGAAAAAATGTTCACAGAACCTCCTGTAGTAACCTACCATACCCAAAAATCTCTGGAGTTCCTTTTTGGTTGTGGGCTATGGGTATTCAGATTTTGCTCTGACCTTGGCCAGAACTGGAGCCACACAACCCTGACCCACCACATGGCCAAGATATGTCACAGTTGCCTTTGCAAAGGCACATTTGGCCAAATTAATAGTCAGATGTGCCTCCGCCAACCGTTCAAACAACCTCTCGATGCGCTGAACATGAGCAGTCCAAGTGTCACTGCAAATTACCAAATCGTCTAGATACACCGTACAACCCTCTAAACCCGACACCACGCGATTCATCAAACGTTGGAATGTAGCAGGAGCATTTTTTTAACCCAAACGGCATGACCTTATATGAATAAAGTCCAGATGGTGTGATAAATGCCGCTATTTCCTGTGCCCGCTTGGACAAGGGGATCTGCCAATACCCTTTAAGCAAATCAAATTTGCTAACATACTTTGCGGACCCCACCTGATCTATACAGTCATCCATCCGTGGCAAAGGAAAAGAGTCAGATTTTGTCACCGCATTCACTTTCCTTAGATCAGTACAGAATCTAGGTGTCCCATCCTGCTTTGGCACCAAAATACATGGAGACGCCCAACTAGATGCTGATGGGACAGGAATGTTGTTCTCCAACATGTAATTAATCTCTGCATCCAGCCGATTGCGCTTAACTGGTGGCATGCGATAAAAATGTTGCTTAATCGGCTGAGCGTCCCCAACATCAATATCATGCTCAGCCCAGTCAGTTTGCGAAGGAGTGTCTCCAAACAGACACAGATATTTGTGTACCACTGCTGAGAGTTCCTCACGTCTTGATTCCGCCAAATGAGACAACAACCAGTCTAAATTATCTAGCGATTCCGAATTTCTCAAACGACCACAGAGCAAACTATCATCAGGTTCAGGCACTACATCTCCCTCATGCGTCAAACCATGTGTCACCGCAACAGCCGGCTGCACCTCATCCTTCTCCACCTCTGTGTCCGTGTTAACCTCCCGCTTGTGGTAGGGTTTCAGAAGATTTACATGACAGAGGCGTTTAGTCTTCCTTCGTTCTGGTGTTGCCACAACATAATTTAAATCAGAAGTTTTTTCAATGATAGTGTACGGACCTGAATATTTAGCCTGAAATGGGGAACCAACAATAGGCATAAGTGATAGAACCTGGTCACCTGGATTAAACTCCTGTCATGCCGAACGACGGTCATACAACTCCTTCATTTTACTTTGAGACACTGACAACTTTTCCCGTGCCATACTTAAAGCAACAATCAAACGACGTCTGAAGCCATTCACATAATCCACCAAGCTCCGTGGTGGCTCAGTGTCCACACAACCCTCTTTCAGCACTGCCAAGGGACCCCGTACAGCATGTCCGAAAACCAACTCATTAGGGCTAAACCCCGTACCTTCATGTACCGCCTCCCTTGCAGCCAACATCAACCAAGGAAGACCTTCCTCCCAGTCTCCATCTAGCTCAGTACAGTAAGCACGTAACAAGGATTTCAATGTCTGGTGAAACCTTTCCAAAGCACCCTGACTTTGGGCGTGGTAAGCTGTTGACTGGTTCTTCTTAATCTTCAAAAGCTTCAACACCTGAGCAAACATGTGAGACGAAAAATTGGAGCCTTGATCACTCTGAACGACCTTAGCAATACCAAATATTGAGATAAACTGCAACAAGGCCCTAACCACAGCCTTAGATGTAATCGACCTCAAAGGATAAGCCGCTGGATACCTAGTGGTTTGACACATCACAGTCAGCAGATATTTGCAACCAGACTTTGAACATGGTAAAGGGTCCACACAATCCACAATGAGATGTGTAAATGGTTCACTTACCACTTGTATCGGCTGTAGTGGTGCTGGTTTGATATTCTGGCTCGGTTTCCCTGTCAGCTGACACACATGACATGTTCTAATATACTGCGACACATCCGTCTTAAGACGTGGCCAGAAGTAGTGTTTCAGGATGTTCCAATATGTTTTCCAAACCCCAAAGTGTCCACACTCATCATGTGCGACTTTCAGGACAAGAGGACGAAGCTTAGTTGGCACCACCAGCTGGAAAACCTCAGTCCCCGCACCATCAACAGCCCTCCATCTCCTAAACAACAAGTCATTACGCATCATGTATCCACTTGAAGCGTTTTCCCCATTAACTACGACACCCGTTAACTAATATCCTCTCTGGTCTTCATGTGGTTACTTGCGGCGGGTACTTATGCACTAAAGACCGCTGGCTGAGCAAAGCGACTAGCAAGCTAGCAAAAATACTGCGACCATAACAAATGCAGCGATGTGACGATGAGTATGGAAAAAAGAGGAGTTTATTCACACTCCCCAAAACAACCGACCACCAAACAGGGTTAACAAGCACTATGCAGGAGGATAGCTGTTCCGGGCTGCTCTTCCTCCTACGTTCCCCGGCCAGAGAGAGAGCCACTGCAGCCTACTTAGATCCTTTATGGAGGCGCTGATCAGATTGGGAGCACCTGGAGAGAGGCTGCACCTGGATACAATCAGGGAGAGAGAAGCACACACACCCACACACAAAGGCACACCCACACCAGCATAGGCAGTGAAGCAGGGGTCGTCACAAGAGTCACATACAGATGTTGCTAATGCCGGCTGCCTGCCGGTCGAATCCTTTCACTTAGTGGCTCTCCTGACAACCATCAACATGTCATTTTAAACTGAATGTCATATTCAATAACAGACAAGCATAATTATAAACAATGGCGTAATTGTAATTGTGACTTTTTCTTATGTTAGGGTCGTTTTCCAGGAGAGGAGAAAAAAGCCATGGGAATCTAACAACAGAGAAACACTTCCAAGGACAGACAAAGAGTCAAAGAATAAATAGAAATAAAACTAGCAGCTGTCCTTTCACTGTGGCCCCCACACACCAAACCCCCATGCCATTTCATGACGATTATTTTCCTTTTCTAAATACCGTAATTTTCGGACTATAAGGCGCACCTGAATATAAGCCGCGGCAGCTAAATTGAATGATGTGTACATTAGGGGTTTCACCAACTAATCGACTAGTCGACTACCTTTACCACTAGTCGGATCTGTAGGCCCTAGTCGACTAGTCGTGAAAAAAATGGAGGTAAACGAGGTGCTGCAAAATGCTCCAAAACACGTCCGACATTCTTATGTATGGCAGTACTTTAACGAAGATGTAACCAACTACACAGTGAAGTGTCAGTTGTGTACAGTTGTACTGAAGTACAATACAAATGCATCTGCTATGCACAACCATCTGAAGATGAGACACCCGCTGCCGACAGCTAGCACTAGCAGTAATGCTAGCACCAGTGAGCAACGGACCGGCGTCAGCACTGAACAGAGGCAAACGAACAACAAGAAAACACGGGTCAACAGTGATGCGGATGATGAGCTACGGGATTACTGCCAGCGGACACTGCATATCCCCACAATGGATAATCCACTGGAGTGGTGGGCAGAAAACGTGCACCGCTTCCCCCGCTTTCGAGGAGCTACCTGGCTATTCCAGCCACAAGCACCCCGAGTGAGAGGGTTTTTTCCCTGGCAGGCAACACTGTCACCCGAAAGCGGTCAAGCCTCCTTCCCTCACATGTCGATGCGTTGGTGTTCAAACCAAACCAAAAATATGGAAAGGTGGACGTTATCGTGGAGGACAGCGAATAATGTGTTGCGCACTGGATTTACGTGGCATTTATGTAAACAAGAGTTTTTTGCTGTCGATTTTGGTGAGTCCAGTTACTGTTTGTTATTTACTCAGCCATGTAACACAAATTAAAATGCAGTGTTTAATGTTACTGTATGAGTTCCAATATAAAATACAGTTGTACACCTCTCTTTGTGTGTCTTTATTATGACGTAACGACTAGTCGACTAGTCGACTACTATTTTGAAAAATGTGTCGACTAGTAAATATTGGTAGTTGTGAAACCCCTAGTGTACATATATAAGCCGCACTGGACTATAAGCCGCAGGTGTTTTAATGTTTAATTACCATATGTAAGGGTTCGTGCACAGAGGGGATTGTCGGGAAAGAGATGGCTGTTTGAGGAAGCTCCCATTTATTAACATTTCAACAAACAAGTTGCATATTTGCATAATGTATTCAAGTGTTACCATTTAGTGCAATAGTAGCTACAGAACATGTACTGTGCTGTGTAAACTGTACTGTATCACATAGCGTTTCAGACTCACAAACTTTTAAACTTTCAAACTTAAACGGTGCGCTCCCAGCGCACGTACCTGCAGTGATCTACAGCAGTGGTTTTCAACCAGTGGTACGGGGACAAACTGTCTCGCTCTCGTAATGTCTGTCTGTCTTGTTCTCGTTCTGTCTCTCGTACCACTCTCGGTTCCACTTTTACTTTTGCGCGCTACCTGTCTCACTCTTTTCCGGCCTCCACCTTTCCCTGCTGGAACCCGCCGCTTAAAGGTGGGGGTCCGCGGACGGGCCATAGAGCCCATAGAGTTAAAGGTGGTGGACTGTAACCTGTAAAATCCATAGATTTAGGAGGTCCCCTAGTGGCCGTTAGCTGTAAAAATCCATAGATTAGCCGCACCGTTATATAAGCCGCAGCGTCGAAAAATGGGAAAAAAGGCGCGGTTTATAATCCAAAAATTACGGTAGTTGTCATGACGTTTTAGTCAGTTTCTAAAATAAAATGCCACATTAACCCTCTACAAATGCAGAGATCGTTGTATATATCTTGAAGTAAAATGGCTCCAACAATAGTTATTAAGACATTTAAGATCTGTATGAACACTTCAGTCAGGGTCTGACTCCAGATGTTTGGGTGTTCATCTTGTGTGTGTTTGTTGCCTCTGTTAACACACTCTCTCACTGTCTGAGTCTCTCAGATCTACACACCTAGTGTCACTCTACCTTTGAAGTGGTTGATAGAAGAAAGCCTTCATCAATAAATGAGCAGCCCCCCGCAGCAATGATTTATTCCTGCCGTCTCAACCACTGTTCACATGTTATTGTGTTTCCACATGTGTTCTTCATCCTGACGTTTGTGAAGGCTGTATTGTTATCCTTTTTAGTGAGAAAACCATCACGTCAAACCACAAAACATCTCTCATTGTCACTGTGTTGGATCTGCTTCCTGGATGATTTGTCATGATATCTAGAAATTCCTAGGATACGTTTTACAGTTTTTACAGCCTGAGTTTGAGTTAAACAGAGAAATGACAAAAATATCTAAACGTAAGAAAAATATATCATTTGATTAGAAAATGTTTTTGAGGGGCCAATACAAAGATCATTCAGAAAAATGTAATGTCCAGCTGTTGAAGAGGCACACTAAAATGACTTTGGCTGGCTGTTACATCAAATAAAATGTAACATGTATTTTCAACGTAATAATTTCATGATTCCAATATGAACGTGATGAAAACATGTATGGTTTGCATGAATCGCAACAACTTCACATTTATTAGATTCATTCATGTTAAGATAAACTGAGACAATAGAGTGCCACAGTGACACGTCCTAAAACCTGGAAGTAAGTTAGCATTTTACCACTTCCGGTTCCTTCGACCAAAAAGCAATGCAATTTCTCCATAGGATTTTGGAAAATAGCTTGAAATAAGGTCTGTGGTTGAAACACATTTAAGAAACGGATCACGTGTGTGAAACCGCTCAATGAACTACATCTCTGGGGCCTCATTTATAAACGGTGCGTACGCTCAAAAGATGTACGCCACGTGGCTTCCACACACCGCCAGATGTCCGGCAGGGGGGGTGAAACGAAGGCCGGCTGTGCTGGACAGCCCGCGCCGTAGAAGCCCTGACGCAGGCGGCTCACCGGCCTCGGAGGTATCTGTGCGGAAATACGCTCCGCCGCCCTAGCCATCAACGCCAAGAAGTCCTGACGAGCCGGCCTCTGCTGATGGCCTTCCAAACGGTCAGCGGAAATCCCGGACGACGAGGTGTCATCATCGTCGTCCTCCTCTCCGATGCCCTGACGCGTACGCCAGTTTCTACGCAATGTTTGCAATTTATAAAAAGCAAACTTGATGCGAAAATGTAAGGTCCTCCACGCAAACTCCAACCCATGCGTACGCACTAAGCACAAAAAAGGGAGAGACGAGAAACTGCGACACCGTTGGCAGAATGAAGAATGGAGAGAAATATGTGGAAATAATACCATAAATAAAATGTTACCTCTCATTTATCATATATGAAGAATTCATTTTTCACAAATTGATTAAAGCCAATCTTAAAATGATTTAACAAACGCCTGTTTGAGACTCCTCAGTGCAAGA